>NC_069084.1:16088742-16388742 GCF_947172395.1 Bicyclus anynana | reverse complement strand
TAATTGAAGTTACTAACATTGCTCAGAAAGCTGCACAGCAAAAGTGCACACAGTTTAAAGAGCCATTGGATATTAGTCTGTCGTCTTGGAATGGCAATTCTACACTAAAAAGTTAGGTGGACTGATCACTAGGTGGACTGACCACTAGATCGACTGATCACTTGGTGGACTGACAAATAGGTGTACTGATGACTAAGTGGACTGACCACTAGATGGACTGATCGCTAGGTAGGTGGACTGACCAATAGTTGTACTGATCACTAGGTGGACTCATCACAAGGGGACTGATCAATAGGTGGAGTGACTACTAGGTGGACTGACAATATAAAGCTGGATGCAGGTGACTCAGGAATGTGGTGTTTTAAGTTCCTCCTAAAGACCCATGTCATGCTGTGGGTGTCCATCTGCTAATTTGATGATGATAATAATATAATTTATAATAGTTAGTTATTGTCAAGGGCAGGACAAACACACTTTTATAACTTTTGTATATTTACTGTCACTTGTTTATTTTGTATCTAAGCATATGCTGAGCTGTATGACCATTACAGACCATATAGGAACCTCTTGAAGAGCTGCAAAGCTGCTACATCAAGAAGATATATAGATGACCATCCTCTTTGGTGGTACAGACAGTCTTACATTTATTTGTTACATATTGTTAGAAAGGATGTATTGTTTGTGAAGTTAAAATAATTTTCTTTCTATCTTTACTGTTTTCCATAAAATCTTACCAGATTCTGTAGCCTTCTGCAGTTCCTTCTCAGCCTCCTCTCGTCTCTCGGCCCTCTTGTTGAGCTGGTGGGACTTCATGTCTGGTGGTTTGCCGTCAAACACATACACTGGCTTGATGCCATTCTCCACCAGGCGTATGGTGCGGTAAAATGTTCCCATTAAATGTGATGTGGTCTCTCCGTCCACTGATGTCAGTTGAGCTCCTAGTAATCAATTTATAGGAGATTGAAGTATTTAAAATAAATTACTATAGTCCACTAATCTCCTGTTCGCACAACCAATTACAATGTTGCTTATAGTTTAGTGTTAATTTTTAATTATTAAGAAAATTTATAACTTGGTATGATTTAAATGAAAATGTAAAATAACAAGTGGGTAAACTATTTAATATACTAAATTATACAATATTTCATAAAATATTATTGTTAATACTTTTTTTTTATATAAGCAAGCGTTCAGGTGCAATCAATGAGGATAAGCAATGATGATTGAATGTAGCCTATGGTGGAACATGCTTGCCTAGAAGACAAACTATGTAATATTGCAGTTTTAGTTATTTTTAGGGTTCTGTTCCTCAAAAGGAAAAAACTGAACCATTACAAAATCACTTTGTTGTCTGTTTGTCAAGATCATTTGAACTTTTATTAAAATTACAAAACATAAAAAGATGAATTAAACAGACAACCACAAAAATCACAAAGATTTGACCTTGGTGTCCATCTGCAATTAAGCTAAAAAATAACTTCAACTATAATAATATAAAATGTTTATTTGTATGGATGTATCAAGTGAAAATTTAAACTGAATCGAGTCTATGGTCCCATGAACATGTGAAAAAATCAAACACTCAAGACATCAAAACTCACTATGAGAATTTACAAGTAATAATAATTAAATCTTAAAAAAACGCGAGTGAGCGAGTCACAGTATTTAGGTGTGGCATGTATGGATACCAATAATTTTATTGGCAGAAATTATAAAATAACCAGAATTAATATTTAAAACACTTACCTTCACTCCTTACAGCTATCAAGAACTGGTACAAGCTCATAGACGCATCGATGGCTACTTTCCGCCCTGTAATCCGAACGTTACAGTAAGAATCTTGCTAGCAATACTAATCAATAAAAAAGACATGTTTTACGTACCAAAATAATTCTTAATTTCCATTTCCTTTACAGCTTGCGGTGCAATGTCTGCAATCAACTTTGATAAGCCTAAAATACCCATTTTATTTTCGTTAGTAAAAGTATTTTTCAAGAACTATAAATTCAATTGTAAAAATTTCGCATGGCGTTTCAAAAAACTAAAAAAGCGCCAAAAACAAAATCAATACAGATTTTGACGTCTCACGTCTGTCATTTTTAGAGAGCAAAGATTAAAAAAGGCAAAGGCAAAGGTAAACAGCCTTCCTTATCTACAGTATTTTGCTCAGACCAAATACCTATGGACTTGAGTCGCACCCAAAACCAACAAAAATATCTGTCGTTTTTTTAGGGCGTCTCCCTCAAAAAAGAAAAACAATTTTGATGGTTTTGGTAAACTGACACATCGAAAATACTTAGCACCAATAAATATATTGTGTATCTGATTCGCTTTAACACATTAATAAACACGTCACATTAAGTCGTTACACAGAATATTCGATTACTTGAACGAAGTTTTGCTGTTTCAGCTGAAACATCGATTCTTTTTAGACATTATTTTTGTTACAAATTTGATTTAATTATGTTATACATTTTATAATAAGCTAGAGGTTGTTAATCGTTTTATGCCATTCATCTACAAAAACCGTCATTTTTTGGAAAGCTCTTTACACGACAAAACTTTTACAACAATGAAACTTCGATTCTATAGTCTTTATAAACGGGTTAGATCGTTGGTCATATAAATACAGAACTATACAGAAGGGTAACGTCTGGCAAGACAGGTCTATATATAATTCGTCTGAGGGATTGACAGTTTCAATATATTCTAACATAGTGATTGCGTGCGATTGATTGTTGTCGATCATTCAGCAATCTAAAATCGATTTTCCAACTTCTATAATCCACCAATTAATTTTTCGAGTAAAAACTAAAGTTTTCTATGGGCCTGATGACGAATCAATAAAACTACCTATTTTTTTGTATTTATTGTATTATTTCTTTGTGGTGTGTATTTTCATTTCATTTCATTAAGTCCCAAAATCTAATTCAAGACACATTAATGCTAGAAGCTCGTTAATATGGCATATTATTGAGCTAGTATTAACTTTTGAATAAAATCGATTAAAGACAATTTAGTTTAATAATTCTGCTATTCTATTTAAAAAATATTTTTTTATAAATATTTTGATACAGAATAATTTGTTCGCAGATATGAGTTACGCTCTAGCGCCGTTTGGCGCCTAACATTTAAGAAATTGTTAAATTATAAGGATAATTACTTTTTTTCTTTATTTCTACATGTAGGCGAAGTTAAATTTGCGAGGAATTGGGATATTTTCTACCACCAGTTTGAGGAATTACGCTACTATTTGTGTGGAGTTATGAAAAATAGGTTTAGATATTGACAACGCTGCTTATCAGTGATAATGAAAATTGTCATTTTTGACAGACTTATCATTCTTATTTTGTTTTGTTTTAAGAGTCTGTGGTTGGTTGGTGATAAGACCTTTACTGATGTCTGTTGATTACATATTAAAAATGGAATTAAATAATCGTGTTGTCTTCGTTGTGTTCTTAGCCCAATTGTAAAAATATATTAATCAATACAATCCAGTTAGGTACTAGTCAGACTGATAGTACTTATTGGCTAAACAAAAAAACATTATTTTGGACTAGTTAGCAGAGGTACCTATTTACAACTGAAAATAGAGGGTGTTGTTTTATTAAACTAGAAAAGGATAAAAGCGAAGTCCAATTTTAATAAAGTTCTGAAAATGGGGAATTATTTTTCAATTAACTTGGAAGAACATTACCGAAACAATGAGAAATTTCTTCAAAATCTCAACGAAATTGCTGTAAGTAATTGATATTCTTTTAGTTGAACTTACTTACTAAATTAATATTCGCATTAATAATTGTATATCTTTCCTAGATGGAAAGGCAAATTCAGTTGAGGAACCAAATGGCTGAAAGGCAGCGGGCTATGGAAATAGCAAAAAGCAGAGATTTATTTCTTTGGACTACAGCTTTTTATTTTGCTGCAGCTACAGGTTTATTTACAGGGTAGGTTACAAAAATACTAATTTAAGACTAATATGTACTTACCTGTTTTGATATTTTCGTATTTAGGTAAGTATTGGTGTGTTCTTAAATGTTTTTTTTAACTTTCAGGTTCAGGCGCACTAAAAGAGCGTATTTTTTATTTCCATTGTTGCCACTTACTTTTGTGAATCTATATTATTGGGATCTTGCATATGGAAACAAAATTCACCGCATTAGAAGTAAGTAGATGCCTAGTGCCACATATAAGCTATTGCAATGCCTTCTTAAAATATCAAAACCGTCTAATCTCAACATATAATAATCTTATGGACTTCATTACTATTATTATTTCCTATGGATTGGATATTCTAAATGTAGGTATCTATTTATCCTAAGCAAAACATTGCCAATTACATTCATTACTATAGTATTTATTTTAGTATTATTCTATACATACATACATAAAGAAAAGACAAGTTTTACTTTTTACTTTCGTTTTTTTCATATAATTCTATCATGGTATGGTTTTATAATAATAAAAAACCAATGAGTATTTTTCCATTTTTTTTCTGTATTTGTAATTTTTGTAATAGTCTATCTTTTATTTTACACACTTTAAAAATAATAAAAAATAAAATACTACATTAAATCTGTGTACATAGTTAGAATATTTAAAATCTCACTGATTGTTCTAAAGTTGATAATGTTAAAGTAGATCATTAATCAAATAATCTTTCTAAAAATCTTTGACCTTATTATCTAGTATAAAGTTATGTTTGTGGGTATTTTTTACCGACTTCAAAAAAAGGAGGATATATATCAATTTGTTGGAATCTTTTTTAGTATTTTAATTTAACACCCTGTATACACATACACTGAAATTATTTTATTGTACTTATTTTTGATTATTGAAAAATTTCTTTTAGTGGAAGCAGAGCATATTATGACACATGAGTCTGACATGCTGGAGCTACCATGTGGTCTGCCAACACCATCTTCAGTAGACCAAGGCCGTATGGACGAAGAGGAAAAGAAAAAGATTCACCCTCCTCTGCCATAGTGGAAATACAGCAATAATTGACATAAAGTGTGCCTTCACTGCATTGTAGTTTAGAAGGCTTTTTAGATATGTATGTGCTAGTTGGCTTCTCAAATTGATACTTAAATTAAGTAAAATTTTTCATAATAAAAGTGTGCAATAATAATATTCGAAGTTACTATATAAAAATTAAAGCTGTTGGTCTACTTTTAAGTATTAATTATATAATTCAATTAATATCCATTTTCTGGATATACTTAAATGTTGACTTTAAAACTAGTTTTAACGCACATTTCAATGTAAAAATGTTGTAATAAGTTTGATTGTTTGCAATATATGCTTTTATTGTTAGTAAAACTATGTTGATTAGATTTATTTCAGGGATTTTTTAATAAAATTATATAATTTTTAAATTATTTTATATTTAAGTTTTAATACTTACCTACTCATAATTGTGATAAAAAATATTTTTTTTTTCTTATTTTTGTAATGTTTTTATTTGAAAATAATATTTTAAGTTTTATTTTTTTTATATAATTTATAAAAAATATTTTTCTGTGCTATATGTTTAAGTGATAATTTATTATATCTTACGAAATTAACTTAAAATTGTAATTTGTAACTTCTAAATGTGATTTAAGATTCCTATGGATTGGATATTCTAAATGTAGGTATCTATTTATCCTAAACAAAACATTGCCAATTTCAAATAAATAAGTATTACTAGTTAATAGGAAATTATTATTTATTACATTTACCTATTCATGTTATTTCAAATAAAACGATTATTATATAAACTATTTTTTATTATTTGAGTACCTAAGCCATTCTCCATTTAGTTACCACATATTTTATTAGATATTTTACGGTTAACGACAATATAATACCTATCCGAATAACCCGAAACTGAAAAGGACTCATAAATCGATTTTTTAATAATTGGTTTTATATCGATCAAACCTTATTTGTTGTAAGGTCATCATTAATGTGATATGACTGTGCGGTTCAGCGGTTGTCATGGCAACTGACAACTTGTTTGGCGACGTAAACAAATGAATTTTGTCTATCGGAACAAAACGTGGTGATATTTTGATTATACAAAACCCTATTCTATTGAAGACATTTTTAAAATGATTTGTAAAATCCATATTTACTTGAAATATAAGTGCACGTTGAAATAAATATTATATCGTAAGTACGTTGAGATGTATGATTTAAGTTGTTTTTTTTTTAATAAAAAAAATGTTTGTATTTCGTCCAACACTTCATTCGTTGCTTGGTTTACCAATATACAATATAATCGATATCTGTGATTTTAAATTTCGTTCGTCATGCTACGGTATTCAAATTAGGTTGTAACGATTTGAACATAATTTTGCATAATATTCGAGACTTGCCTCTGCTAGGTATTTCACATGAATTTATGTTATTTCAGAGTCAAGCTGTAGTGTAAGGCGGTTTGAGAATGAATCACAACGTTGCTAACGTGAAAAGGGATGAAAAAAAGAAGGATGTACCGAAAGTGGCGAAAAAGAGTCCGGAAAAAAATATGTCAGAGATTGATGAGCATATATTAAAAAGGTTTGATATAAAAAAGAGATTGGGCAAAGGCGCTTACGGCATAGTGTGGAAGGCAGTAGACAAGAAGAGCAAGGACGTCGTGGCCATAAAGAAGATTTTTGACGCGTTCAGAAATCAAACAGACGCGCAACGGACCTTCCGTGAGATTATCTTCTTGCAGTCGTTCAGGAATCATCCTAACATCGTTAAATTACACAGTATACACAGGTAAGTTATTTTTTTAAATTCCAATGTAATCAAGCTATTTTTAATAGTCCTCTACAAATCTAGGCCGCCTGTAAAGAGGGATTGAGAGCATAGGCCCACACACGCTTCAATGTGGGTTGGTGGGCTTAGGGTTTTACGGCCTCCGTGGCGCAGTGGATTTACAAGATGGAGGTTCTGGGTTCGATCCCCGGCTGGGGCGATTGAGGTTTTCTTAATTGGTCCAGGTCGAGCTGGTGGGAACTATGCGCCCTGTCCATAGTTCAAAGAGTCGATGGACGTTGGGGTCTTAAGGTGCTAGAATGGCGACCCCGCACTAGAAAACGGCAGTGTTTGTCTACACCCCATCAAGTGGACTGACGACATCCAGCGAATCGCAGGGATTCGCTGGATGCAGGCGGCTTGATCGTGATGTTTGGAAGTCCCTACAAAAGGCAATGGCTGTCCATTGGCTGAAGATGTTGATATAATATGCTCTCGACCGATTTGTTTGACCACGGCGGCCAATCTCAGGTTGAAGTTAACCACATTCGAAGGAAATGTTACAGTGCACATGTGTGTGCACAAGCACAGGTGCACTCTTTATTCCCTCACTGTCATAATCCGATGGGACGGCAGTCTGACACGACCGGTGGGAGATCAGGCGCAGGACCGACGGCTTTCGTGCTCTCGGAGGCACGGGAGTGTACTAACACCGCCAACTTCCAATTTTTCTTGTAAGAAAACCACCACCACGGGACCATCAATGACCAATGTGTAGATTATAAAAAGTATAGTAGGTATAGCCTAACTGCAGTTAAAAGCTTAAACAACTTTTTGCGTATCGGATGAAAGGTAAACATCGTGTTTCCAGTTTAAAATAGAAATTCAGGATACCTATAAAAATAATATAAGATGAGTAGGATACTGGATACTGTAGGAAATAGTAGTCTGAGACGGATATGACGTCAGGTGGCGCGACTTGTTTCCGTAAAAAGGGGGGAGTTAGAGACGGGTACCGATCGGTTGGCGGGAACGACTTGCGATGAAAGGCGCTCGTCGTGCGGTCGATTTCAGTATACTCGTGGCGCTCGAGCCGTCCATATCTCTTGTTGTGACTAGGCGGGGTGGATTTGAGTGGAAAAGGGGAAGGTTAAATCCTCGTGGACAACTAGCTCATTCAGGTTGTCCATGGTTGTAAGGCGGTAGCCTTTTGAGCCTAAAACACGGCAATGGTCTATTTTTTTCTGTCTTTCTGATTTTCTCTTCACTCTTCAAGAAATCCGCGATTGTCGTCCAGTTATTTGTACAACGTTTTTGGTACAACATTTTTTTCCGACATCTCATCCATTTCCGTATAAAGTTTTTGGTCTGCATCGTTATAACAATGGCTCCTCAGAAAGCATGTTAACCGTTGGTCCCCGGATATTACCTATTATAACTATCTGATAGTACCTAAGCGTTAATAGTCAAAACATTATCACCCTACGCCCGAACTTCTTCTTCTTTCCTGGGCCTTTTCCGCACTTGATCACTAGGGGTTGGCCGTTGTACGTAAGTCCATTTAGTGCTGGTCCCCGCTGGAGTCACTCCAGGCAACCGAGCTCGCTCCAGAAGCTTAGCAGGCTGCCCGCCGAACGCCTCATGGAGTGTTGCTGGGGATGCAACATGTGCTGCGCGTTGTTCAGATACACCTCTGCATCTAAGCATAACATGTATCGGGGTTTCTTCTTCCTCCATGCATGCTCTGCACATAGGACCGACCTTTTGAGAGCCTCAATAGCTCAACCTATCGGATTCATCATCGAGGGGTGGTGGTTTCGACCCGCCCCGTTGGACTATTGTCGTACCCTCTCCTAATACAGCCTTTCCCGACTAGTTGGAGGGGAATAGGAATATTGGTCATAATAATAACAAAGATATGGCAAATACTATTTTAAAAAATCTTGCATTGGAGCAATATGGTGGGTCTAAGATCCATTCCCGTCTCCTATAAGGCCTGGTCCTGTATTGGGCCATTAAAATAGGCTGATAATGGTGAGGTTGGGCCATTTTTGCGTGACAGTATAAAGAATTTTGTATCCGAAACAGAACAAACTTTATAATATGAGAAGAATACATCAATAAAATCACAGTAAATAGGCAGTGTTTTGATTAATGTATGAATTGCACGCCATTGCAACTGACCCGACCTGGAATGAAGCTTCGATGAGAGGTCGACAAACGAATTGCAAGTAGGTGGTTAGTAGCTCCAAGCAGTTCCATGCGCCCTTGACCTGGATAGCATCACGGAGTTTCATATTCATCATGCTATCTCCATGGCATCGGCCCCTGTTACCTGCAAATTCGAAAATTAACATAATTGTCAAATTCCGTAGATAACAATTTAAAATCTGCTGTTTGGAATCGGCGAATTCCTTTTTCTTTGGAATTTTACGAAAGTCGTGGTTTCAGCTTATAGTGATAGCCCAGTGGATATGACTTCTGCCTCCGATTCTGGATGGCGTAAGTTCGAATCCGGTCCGGGGCATGCACCTCAAACTTTTCAGTTGCATTTTAAGAAATTAAATATCACGTGTCTCTAACGGCAAAGGAAAACATCGTGAGGAAACCTGCATACCAGAGAATTTTCTTAATTCGCTGCGTATGTGAAGTCTGCCAACGTGGTGGACTATTGGCCTAACCGCTTTCATTCTGAGAGGAGACTCGAGCTCAGCAGTGAGCCGAATATGGGTTGATAATGACAAAATGATGATGATGATTATGATTAAGAACCTAATAGATATTCTTTAAAAAATAGTTTTGTCAATTCACTGAACATATCCACCTATCGAGTATTCGACACTTGCCAGGTATATCGTATCTATTGCAGTATTGTATTTAGGCGATTTCTGATGTTCTATTTAGTCTAACTAAATGCGAATTAATTATTCCCTAAAAAAAATCGAAAAAGCGAAATGTCAAATTCATTTTCATTTTCATTTAGACATTCGGGATTTCTCAATGCTGGGTCACGCGCTTTTGCTCTGTCCCCGACAATTTCTTTTGAATATGGTCGAGATAGATCGAGCCCATAGCCATTCCGTCTTGAGTCCATTAACCCTTTACTCTTTGAGTTGTTGAGCCTTCAAAAAGATTTTTTTAGAAAAAAAATTCAGCTCGGAGTTGGGAAGTTGGTTACTCCTCTATGTCTGTAGGTATATTTCAGTGCAAAAAGCTATCGGTTCCTGTCAATATCGTACAATCATTTTATTAAATACTATTAGGTAAGCCTGCCAACCTGCGTTGGGGCATCGTTGATGAATCTATACTCCATATACCCTCTCCTATAACCAGGGCCGGCCCGTCCATACGGCGAAAAGAGCAGTCGCTCCAGGCGCCGAATCCTTAAATGGTAAAGAAAAATAAAAGAATTTTTTTTAATTGTCTATATTTAAGGAGAAGAGACCAACAAGACACGCGCGTATAGTGCACAGGTCGCATCGCATCTCTATCAGATGTCAGTATGATATTAAATGTTATCGATATTACGTAGGTCATGTACGAAAATCAGGCGCAGTACTGTAGACGTTACGGCGCCAGATTTTCAATTGGTCACTCCAGATTTTGGTCGAGATCTTCGTGTTCCATACTTTACACTCATAATTTGGTATAGGTACCTACATATTATTAGGAGCAAACAGGAGAGGCGCCATAATTGGATCTCGCTCCATTTTAAAGTTTACTTTGGGCCGGTGTTGCCTAAAACAAGGGAGGCCTGGCCCTGTAGTTAAAATGTGGTGATAATGTTGATGACCTTGAAATTCCAGGGCCCTCAACAACCGGGACATCTACCTCGGCTTCGAGTACATGGAGACGGATCTGCATAACGTGATCAAACGCGGGAACATCCTCAAGGACATCCACAAGCGGTACATCATGTATCAAATGCTGAAGGCGACCAAATACATACACTCGGGGAATGTGATACATAGAGACCAGAAGCCGAGTAACGTGCTCATTGATAGCGCTTGCAGGTGAGTGAATGAGAGACTGTAGAGTCCTTTTCATGAAAGAAGTCTTGCGGCTAAAACCTGAACTAAAATTGACGTCGCCTTACATAAATGACATTAAGACCGTCATTACCAAATGACAATGATTTGACGGCCGCGTGGCGCAGTGGGCACCCTGCTTTCTGCGTCCACGGCCGTGGGTTCGATTCCCACAACTGTAAAATATTTGTGTGATGAACATGGGTGTTTTCCAGTGTCTGTGTGTATTTATACATTATATGTAGTATATAATTGTATATTAATATTATAATATCAACTATCTTAGCACCCATAACACAAGCTACTCTGTATGCTTCCTTTGGGGCTAGATAGTGATGTGTATTGTTTAAGTATATTTATTTATTATTTATTTAATGTTTTTTTATGAATGTTTTTAATTTTTATTGTATTTCTGTGTGCAATAAAGTATTTCTTCTTTTCTTTCTTCTTCTTCTTTCATGAAAATATTTTATAAGTGGGTACATAATTATATTTATAGTTAGCTCATTAAGAACTGTCCCTTATAGTGTTTTTCTTAAAAGTTTGCCGCGATGCACGGTAATAGTACGTATTATGAACGTCATAAGGCAACTGTCACAGTACCCATCTGTGCGTGCTATCTGAAAAACACTTTAGGGTCATAAATGTCAATAGAGATAAGGGATGTGCTGCTCACCGGGACCGTTGTCAGTAAACGGCTACCTCCACACGTAGTTTTACAAATTATAAGAAAAATACCGAGACCTAATTTTAAATGCGAAAATGGAAATACTTTAATAAAAACAACACTCAAAAGGAAATTGAGTTCAAGTGTAAGTGTAATTTACCACTCTGTATCCCAAAATAACGCTGTACTATTTCCCCAGGGTGAAAATAGCAGACTTCGGTTTGGCCCGCTCTGTGTCCGCAATGTACTCGGGCGGGGAGGACGGCGCCGACCCTTGCCTCACCGACTACGTCGCCACGAGGTGGTACCGCGCGCCTGAGATACTCATTGCTAGCAAGAAGTAAGTATCGAAGTTTATCGCTTACGTGATGTCCGGTAGGCCTTATAGCTTGGCAAATTCATTCGTAACACTCCCGATGGCCCGCGCCGTCGTTCCCCCCTGTCGCCCGCATATCATGGGAGTGTCATGATTGAACTTGCCAAGCTATAGCTTGTGTGTGACATATCTTGTGAAGAGATAAAGATATATTGTCAACCAATAACGGCAGAGTTGTCTCAGCTCATTCGTCCTAACGCAATGAAAGAGAAAGCGATATTTCCGGTTGCATTACTATTGGTCGCCATTTGTCTTTCTCTTGTCTCAAGATATCTTGGTGCTCTTGCGCTTTAGTGATAGACTTTGGCAATGAAATAATATTTAATTTTTATCAACTTATGCGTTATTATATTTTTATTCCCTGTGGCTGTGGGTCCTGGAGTTATTCAAGAGAGAGGAAAAAGATTGGTCAATTGACATCAATTTCTGGACTAAGATTCTTACAGTGGTATTCATAGACTGAGACTTGATTCTTAATTAAGTGCCCCGCCTATTTAGCTTTGCCATGCGAATCGCATTTCGAATTTGATCAACCAAAAGCATGCGAGTATAGCTCTGGAATGTGCTATTCGACCACTCGTCGAGGTCGACTTGTAAATCCTCTTACGAGGTCCTAAATAGATGACAAAGTAATTAAAACTCTATGTAGCTCATTAATCCTTCTGAGCACTTTTAATTAATGAGATTCAAAATTTTATTTAAGCATTTGTTTTCTCTTAGCTACACAAAGGGCATAGACATGTGGTCTTTGGGATGCATTTTAGGGGAGATGTTGACGGGCAAGCCTTTGTTCCCGGGATCTTCCACCGTCAATCAGATCGAGAGGATCATGGGTGCTCTGCCACGGCCATCCTCCGAAGGTTTGTTCAAATTGTATTCTTTTAAAACTTTTAAGTATTCTTTTGTAAGTCTGTGATGGCTTGACCTTCATTTTATAAAAGCGGAAAGTTTGATAACCCATGCTTCTACTGTGCTGTAGGTAACTATGGAGATTGGACCGTGTGGGCTTAAAAGGACAGGTTTACAGACTACCCCTTAGACTGACGTATCCAGTCTAACTCATTCTTTTAATACAATAATAATTTTCCACTCTCAAGAAGGATTTATAGTGGTGTTAGTAAATATCGTAACTTAGGTGTTAGTAAGATACTTAAGCCTACTTACGACTTTTCGGCACATGAATCATAGTCACCATAGAACTGTGATTCAGATACCTACTGACTAAGTCTATCAGCTAACCTATATTCAGCGTACTTATATTGTATGCTATCAGCAAACGCCCTAAAGGTGCCCAAACCCTTCGCAATGGAGATGTGCACCGCTTGCACATTAAATGCGTTTGCATAATCAAAAGATAGAGCTCATATATTTTTTTTTTTCTAAAAATAAACAAAATATGTTAATACATCGTCGCCTTCCAGACATCGCAACAGTCTGCAGCGGCTACGGTTCCTCTCTGATCCGAGAGCAGGCCGCCACCAACGCCGGGGGAGCGAGCCTCAACGCGCTGGTCTCCTGCGCCCCTCGCGACGCGGCGGACTTGGTGCACCAGCTGCTGGTGTTCAACCCGGCCAAGCGGCTGAGTGCTGAACGCGCTTTGCATCATGAATACGTTGCCAAGTATGAATTTGTGAATAATATCAAAAAACTTTGTTATTAAGTTCTGTTTTGAACGTTTTAAAAGATATGCACTAGGGTGTTAGTTAAAACATTTTTTTTTTGCGAAAAAAGTTGTATTACAAAAGCAACCAAAGATTTTTGCGGTTGAGGATGTCTGCAAACTATAAAAAATACAGCAATAAAGTAAATAAAAATACTTGTGCATTTTTAGAAGACACTCTTGTTTATTAAAGCCATTGTAAATGCAAAAGCGATAGTAGATGTTGTACAGAACATAAATATTTCATGCTTTTAAGAAGTGAATAGATTAAATATCTTTTTAGATTTCACCGTGAAAAAGACGAACCAATCTTACCATCGGACGTCCTCCTACCACTGCGAGATGATAAGCAGATGTCAGTGGACGACTACAGGAACAAACTGTACAGCATCATGGCCAAGGGCTTTCAGAATCACACCAGCCAATTAAGAAAACCACATTCCAGGTGAGTGCCTTTTGGACGCTGCCACATATTTGGGCATGTGAACCATTCAGATATTTACAAAGTTGAGAAGTCAAGCATATTTTGTAGCATTCCATGTAGTGTTTTTCGGATGAGTTTATTACGAGTACTTATTAGATCCTTTTGCAAAGTAAAATTACGTTATTGTTTTCTAGTCTAGTCAAAGCTTCTAACACCACTAGCAAGAGTTTTACTTGTTAAATAAAATTTGTGTTATTCCAGCAAATCTCAGACTGTCGGAACAACAATTAAAAGCAAGAGTTTCCAAGAAACGTCTGAGCTCTCGAAATCCTACGCCAAGTCGAAACTTTTAAGTGTCTCAGCTGACCAAAAAGTGAGACCTAAACCGAAAGTCGAAAAACCACTCAAAGAATACCGCTCTGACCAATGTATTGGGAAACCTCTCAAAGCTACCAAATTATTTGAAAACAGAGGCCACCAAGATTGGATGGTGAATTGCCACGGTGATTACTTTCAACCAGTGACGAGACAAAGTCCATCCGATGCTGGGTACATGAGTGGGGGTAAAAAAGTTGTTCAACAAAGGAGAAATTCCACATCTTTTTCCACCATAACCATCGGTGGTGATGGCTATGGTTTTGGAAACCAGAAGCATGGAGTCATAACTGCAAGTGCACTCATGGATCTAAGAACGAGCATTCGGTGAAAAGAAGCGTAAACTATTGGTAGAATCTCTTAGTATAATAATTAGTGTGGATAGTTTTTTTGGATTGGATTTTATAGTGTTATTTTTTTTCAATTGATGTGTTATACAACATTTAGAAACAGCTCTTTAGGAATAGAGAGGCTAGAGAGATCTAGAGAGGTTTCAGTTGTCTATACGTGGTAATCTCGTTACTTTCGAATTGATACTAAAACACTACTGTATACTACTGTTTGTGTCGTTAAAAATACGAATACCGTTTATCGACATAAATTCCTTTATAAATGCCTAAATATTTTCTAGTGCAAGATTGATTTGTTTTGCTATTCTCTGCTAAAAAAAACAACTATTTCAAGTGAAACTCTGGAAACCTGATGGGATTTCTTTTTCTCCTGGTTCTTCACCTGATAGCTACAACTTGAACACGCTCAAAACATGAGTAATAGTTGAGTTCAATAAAACTCTCTTACTAAATAAAAGGGCAAGTGAAAATCTTGTACCATTTTATTTGTATTTTTGTACTAAACTGATAATGTAACCACCATAAACATTTTCTAGTCATTCGTTATTAAAGTCTACAACAGACAAATGTTTTATTTTCTCGATATTTTCTAGTCATTACTGAATTACTGATGCTTTGTTCAGCCTGACCAAAGAAATAAAAAATTTCGTCATTTTGCGGAAATTATACGAAGTAATTTCTTTAATTAGCAATTATTATTTAAAAAATACTTGTGGCCCCCAGCGTTTGTATTTCTGGTCAGGTATTCTACAAACTTCGAAAATATTTGTGTTTAATAACTTTTAAATGTCGTATTTTTTTTATTGAGCGTATAGTGTATCTAAAGCAATTTAGCCAAGACATGCAAATGGAATTCTTATGAAGTACTCGAATATTTTAGATGGATAATTTTAAGTAGGGTACTCTTTCCGCAGCAGGTTCAAATCCGAAAAGTCTCAGGTTTAGTCTAATATTGTAATACCTATTTGGGAGACCCAGATGTGTTTTTAACCCCCACGCAAGGGGTGTTATAAGTTTGACGTGATGTGTTGACCTCGTGCTGCAACCAGGATGGTCGCCAGATAATCCGACTCTTGGAAAACTGACATCGTTAGGTTCTATTGAACCTAAATATAACCTATACCTACCAGTGGCGAATGATGGAGTTTTGACGAAGGAAAGCCATCCCAAAGAAAAGGAAGTTCTTAATGCTTGATACAAACTCCGGTTTCTCATTCCATCAGGTTTTTAATATTTAAGAAGCTTGTTTAGTCAGTAAATCGTGATCGTGTGTAGAAAACGTTTCTTTTTAGCTGAGCCATACCCTGTGCTTTAATATTTACCCGACTGCGTCAGAAGGAGGGTAATGTTTTTCTTCTATTAATACTTTCTTTGACAATTAATATTGTCTAAACTCAAAAACATCTCTGAAGAGTCTCAACACATCACGCAAGCAAAGCTTTACTATGGCTTGTTTTTAAATTTAGCTCTATTACGGTTTCAGTGAGGAATAACTCCTATAGTCCAGCAGCTGGACTATTTGCTAATAGCTTATCTGGATTCGATCCAATTCTTATAAATCTCGATTATCCCAGATTCGGATTCGACGCTGTGCGGAAAGTATCTTAACGAGTGTTTGTAGACTATTAAATTTAGATTGAGATCTTTTTAAATTTATAAGTGGACGATCTAACCGAGGCATATTTTAACGAACAGTTTGGCGTGGTTGCGTCGCATATAAACCTTGATGCCCTGGGTTCGATTCTCAGTTTGACTCAATTTTGTAATTTATATATTTTTAAACTGCCTCAAGACTTGCTCGGTGAGAGGCTACGGCGGTGGTTAGTAACCACTCTACTGGCGAAGACATGCCACTTAGCGACTTGGTGTTCCGGCATGAAGCGTCATAGAAACTGTGAATGCGGCGTGTCTGACTATCGCAGGCTCGCGGTCCTAAATATAATTTAAATAAAGCCTATATGAAACGTGTTTGTATTCGATATAATGACTAATTATGCTGACCTACTTTTTACCTATGTATGAAATTCACAACACTGCCATAGAACAAGAATTAACTAAACCTATAATGTTGGTGATATTATAGTAATAATAAAATTGGTTATTCAGGACCTAACTTGGATGTTTCATTTATCATCTTTATTATCTCATTATCATCATCAACAGCCCACATTCGGCTCACTGTTGAGCACGAGTCTCCTCTCGGAATGAGAGGGGTTAGGCCACCACGCTGGCCAAATGCGGATTGGCAGACTTCACACACTTAGAGAATTAAGAAAAATCTCAAGTGTATAGGTTTCCTCATATTGTTTTTACTTCACCGTTTGAGGCACGTGATATTTAATTTCTTAAAATGCACACATCTTACTGAAAAGTTGAAGGTGCATGCCTCGCACCGGATTTGCTTTGGCAGGGAGCCGGGAGGTAGTTAGTAGAAGTCCGCTATTACCGGATTTTTCGAGAAGGTCGGATTAAAGAGGTCTAAGAGCGACCGAAGTAGTGGGCGTCCGCTAGTTACGTAGAGTAGGTACTTGGTGGTACTTAGTGCACTTCATAGATGTAATAATGCACTGCAACTTTGTAGACTACCAGCTGTTCAGAAGGCAGGCAGGTTACTAAGAAGAGTGCAACTCAAAAGCTGCTCTTCTAAGTCATCATTCTTTATTTTTTTTAATAGCATTACATTTTTTTTCATTCTTTACAAGTTAGCCCTTGACAATCTCACCTGATGGTAAGTGATGATGCAATCTAAGACGTAAGCAGGCTAACCATAGATTTACGCTAACCAACTTTTTCTGTCTACGCAGCTAAGGCTACTCAAATAATTCGTCTAAGGCTCAAAGTGAAAGAATAAAATAGTTTATAATAAAAAAGAACGTCAGATGTCAACACCTCTATTACATACAGAATAAATAGTCTCCAAAAATAGTAAAATCATAATGAAACTCTTAATTGTATTCCAATTTATATTTCTTTTCTTGTGTCCTATGGTTTTAGTGTGCGCAGACATAAAGGTACCCGTGATATCTTTGGATCATAAAGAAAATAAAACAGAAACTACTGTCAATGAACCTTTGAGGGTAGGTTTTTTTTTCTGATTGAGTAAGTGCCGTATCCACTATCCTCCTTATTGGGACTTCAGCGGCGTCACCGGGGTTCATGACATCGGCTGATGGGGCCCGAAGGCAGAAGCAAATGAGGGTGGAGCGACTCTCTAAGGGCTTCTGCTTTGAGACACGGACCTTGGCTTAGAGGGCTTTTGTCTTCCCCCTGTGAGGTCGCTACGCCATCAATCCTAACGTATATTTCCAATTCCTACCTCGAATTGCCATCCATCTAAACCATCTAAACATTGTCAGTTCCTCCCGTTCATCATGCTCATCGATCGTGACAAAGACACGAGCGAGTACTGGCGAGAGACTGAGATTCTGTCTCTGGTAAAGAACAACGACGCAAACATAGACTACGAGAAGTGCGAGATGAGTAGTCCTGAGAAGATGCTGGTGCACATCCCAACCAGAAGGACCGTACGACCGATATGTAGGAATAATAACGGTAAGCTTCTTATTTAGTTCATAGGTAGGAAGTTTAACAACGATTTTCTTTATAGGCTTGCATTTCAATACGATCACTCTTGATCGAAAGGCATGATGAGTTCTAAATTGGAGCGTAATTTGAACACCCAATTCGCACCAGAGTGCGCAAAATTGATCAATTTAAAACAACTACCTACTCGTAGGCAATACAATAATATCCTCCTTAAGTGCTGCCAAGCTGTCAGTGAATTTTGTTACAGATTTCCAGCTTTGTCCTCAATGTCCACGTTTTAACAACATCACAGAGTGTGAACTATTCAGTGATTCATGCAAGTGAGTTGTTTTAGCTACTAGCGTCCGAGCTTAGATCTTAATCTCTCTCGCAAAATCTGTTCTTAGCGGAGCTCTACTATCTATATACTACATCCTGCCATCTTTGTATCGACGTGTACGTGAAGCGCTTTTAGATATTTCGTGATAGTGACTTTTGTTTTAATATAGTACGAGTACGAGTAGGTATAATAAAGTCTTAATTACTTTGACCTGGACTTAATTATCTATTGTTACACTGTGTTTGTAGAGAACGCAGGGTGTTACCGTCGGAGTACCGCACGTACTGTGATAAAAAGTACGGTCGGTGGAGAACCATGTTCGTCCCGGCCGACTACTCGCAGTGTCGCTGCTGCGACGAATGCGTGTTCTACAGAGGTAACTGCTTCATAAGTAACATAACTCGGAGTATCTCTGCGCGATCTAATCAAACATGAGGGAATCCGTAGAAGAACTAAAGTTACAGACACAGTTCTACAAGTCACGATGCAGACGTAACAATTGGCAGGACACATTGGTCTATGTCACTGTTGGTCTATAGTGATGGGATGACGACCCGCACCGAAAAGTGGTGTATTTGCTGACGACCCAATAGGTGGATCAAGCGAATAACAAGGAGTTGCAGGACGCATGCTGCGTCAGAATCAGACCGAGGTGTCTGGATGTCCTTACAAGAGGCATCATGAGGCTATGTCCAGCAACATAAAATGAACTGAAAATGTACTGCCTCATCGGTGGCTCTATGTGGCTTTGGATGAGGTCCAATACCGAGAGGTGGGCTCGATTCCTAGGTATAGGTAGGTAGGTAAGCTATTCTTTCTTCCAATAAAAAGAAAATTCTTCTAATAAGATTTTTGGTTTTGCAGAAATGGATCAATCCTGTGTAGCTGACGAATATAACTTTGATGCTGACGAATTTTTGCCTGTAGCCACGATTGGTAAATTTTACCCCTCCTTTTACTCCTACCTTTTCCCCTCGAAAGAAAGAACTAAGAGCTTAAGCTCGGAGTGGGTCTAACAGACTGGTATCGCAGTCTAGAACTAATGAGTCCGAACCTTAACCGGAGAAATATTGAGTCATTAGCGTTTTTGTTCTAATTGCTGTAGCTTTCTCATTGGAACCGCATCGGCGTCATCGGGGATTTGGACGAGTGCAGAAACTCTTGCAGAGTTTAATTTGAGAGCTAAAAGTGCGTAGGAGGACGAAACGTTTCCCAGCGTTTGTGATTTGTGGGTTGAGTGAGATCAGTCTTGACAGTCGTGACCGTAGTTTTACCAACCATGCGACAAGAACCACCTCCGAGTGACGTAAAGGAATGGAGGGGTTCTAGTTAGTAACTGGACTAGACTGATTGGGTGAACGCAGAAGTTCTATCAGAGTGAGTCGAGGTCAAGAGCTAGAAGTACGAGCACGAAACTTTTCCCACCTTTTGTAGTTTGTGGGCTGAGTGAGATAAATCATGACTGTCTTTATCGTAGTTATACGAGTACCACCTTCGACAAGTATCACCTTCTGTTTACGTAAAAAATTGAGGGATCTATTCTAGGTGGTAACTGGGCAAGACTTTATTTTTTCTCCGCGTGTTAAATTACGATTACTTCTGTTAAATTGCCTTTAAATTGAATTCCTAAACAACATAAATTATATAATTTGTTGCAGACTTCACAGCTGGCTGCAACCCCTATTGGGGTCATCCGGAACAGGAGTACAGGGCATTGCGCTGTGACGGAATCTTAAGGAGATGTAAGAAATTATAGCATCACTGGATAACTTTTATCTCGATAATAATAGTAGCAATAACATCCTCGCAATCGAATTTTGGTTAAACGAGGGCAATCTTATGTTGCCACTAACCCTCTACACAGAAGATTATAGTGTACCATCTGTGTTTGCAAAAATAAATCCACTTTTCTACCTTATTTTAATATCTAATGAATTATGAAATATCCTGATTACTGATACACAATTAATGGCAGTATCATTACATGTGTTCTCCTGATCTTTGGTTTTTACTTCCCACTTCTTTAACCTTTGAGGTTTCAAAGTACTTTGAAATAGATTAAAATTTTTGATTAAAGGTGTACCTGTTACCGTGCCTTCGTTACCTAGTGAAACATTGAACATGTAAGTGTTAAACACCGCATTGTTTTTGACCAATTTGTTTGAACATCCATAACTTCATCACTGTATTTCAGAGGGGTAGGCAAAGACAATGGATTGCCACGACATTAAAGCTGTCACGTATTTATACTGTAAAAAGCATAAAGGACGGTAATCTCAACGTCTTTTCGTCTCGATAGCTCACTCGCAAGCGCCTGAAGCAAGCTATGTGCTCGATGACTAATCTGCCATCAACAAATAAACTTATGTAGACTGGCTTTTGTTGTTCAGCCGTCGCACTTACCGCTTCGAACCTCCCATTGAAGGCAGCGACTGTCCTGTCTCTTGTCGCGGCTACGACTGTCGCGGCGGACTGGTGAAGGAGGCTGACTGCGCTGCGGGCGCGTTCCTCCCGGACAAAGAACAGTGCAACTGCTGCGGCAAATGTAGCGCCTACCAACGTTAGTGTCTTTGTGTTGTGGTGATTCAGTATTAGGACTCATTAGTTTCGAGCCTCTCATTGAAGGCAACTACTGTCTCGTCGTGTCGTCCCGTGAACCCATTGACCTCTTAATGCGTGAACCATAAGCAAAAAGTAATAAATACTCGTCATATTACCTTTTGCTTATGGCTTACTACAGTGTTTCTTTTTCATCATCATCACTGCTTGACAGAATTTTTAGTTTGTCTACTAGAGCATCTTTAGAATTGCTGCCGAATTGCCCGTTGTAATTTGTAGATTTTGTTGCAGTTGAAACCTACGGGACTAAAAATTACACAATTAATTTATTTGAAGTTACCTTTAAAAGTTTACAATTGTATTTTCTTTTAGAACTCAATCAAAAATGTGCAGAATTTAAGAAGACTATTCATCGCGTTAATGGAACCGAAGAAACGGAGGTAAAAAATTAAAGATTTACGTATTTATATTATAACAACTCACTAAGAGTGTTTGAAACTAATTATTTTTAACTGATTTACAAAAAGAAGAATGTTCTATATTCGCCTGTTTGAATGTTTTGCTATTTAATAGATAGAAGAAGAGTTCTTGGAGCCAGGCTGTGACGATGGGCTGGTTTGCCGCCAGGGCTTCTGTCAGGACATACACTCCGTGCAGACTTCGGCTGGCTTCCGGAAAAAGCGTGACCAGAACATCCTGGAAGCTAAAGGTAGCTGTGATGATTCTTTTATATTTGGAATCCATTCCGCTATATCATCATATTATTTTATTTGACTGATTGTACCTAATCAATTGGTCGCGGTACTAACCAACAGATAGGTAGGTTAGACCTAAAAATTTAAATATTTTGTTTAGCAAAAATTAGGTTTTTCAGGTAAAAGCTGTTGAAAGGATTAACAATTGATTAGTTGTATTTGATGACAGAGCCATGCAAGAAGGAGTTGAAGTACTACAAGAAGAAGTACGGCAAGAACGGCCATCTGCATTTCAACGCCCCGCAGTGCACTCCGCTTTGGCTCTACGCTCCAGTTCAGGTAGAATATAATAAAAATAATAAAAAGATAATAGGATAAAAGATATAAGGATGTAAAAACTATTAAAAAAGTAATATCTATACTAATATTAAATAGACGTATGGAACTCTCTTTTGAAGTCTGTTTCCTAATTCTTACAGAATTTCAATAAATTGAGATTTTGTTGCTAGCAAGCTATGCAAGTGGAGATTTTGTTGACAGTGTCGACGGTTCGTCTGCTATTGCTCCTTGGAAGACGGCACCTTCATAGACGGCATTAAGGTTCCGCGCGTTGAGGTCTCCAACATGAATTGTGGTTAGAATTATTGTTTTGTTCATTTTAGTATGGTCAGTTCAGCCTACCTCGGTGTTCCAGTGACTAGATGATGATTTGAAGTCATAGGACTTCGAATCACGACGTTCTAGTTTTACGACCAGCTATATTATTGTGATTTTCTTTTTTCCAAGAAATTCTCAGTACAAATTCTCAGCCTGGAGTTGGAAGTTGGAAGTGTAATGCAGTCAACAAACCTGCAGTTATAACTGCACAGTTCAACTGTTCAGTTAAATCGTCCTTGTATATACACAACTGAAAACTGCACAGTTTTAACTACTTATACGGTTGTTTCTAATGATGTTTTGATTAGAAAAAACTGTACAGTTAAAATTGCGTAGTTAGAACTGAAGATTTATCGCCCGTATCACGCCCCTGTGCCTCGGAGAGTACGTTAAACCGTCGGTCCCGGTCACTCTAAGTCCGCCAACCTGCATTAGAGCAGCGTGGTGGGTCTACGATTTATATCTTTTCTTCTATAAGGAGGGAGACCTAGCCCTGTAGTAGGCCGCCGCCGATAATTTGTGGGCAGGACTTAAACCCAAGACCTCGTGATTCGAAACCACATAAACTAACTAATGGACCATTGTTACTACTCCACTAACATTACACTTAATAATTTATCTCATTAACATTAATTCTGCTGTTTGTATTCTCATTATTCTGCACATTATTAACTGTAAAATGCTATTGATTACTTAATAATTTCCATGTCTTTGTTTTTGCTAAATCTAATTTTAATTTATTCACATAATCCGTATATATAATTTTGCTGCGTTATGCGTTATAACTATGCTGAAATTTTATTTGATATAATATATAATGTCTAACCATTAATAATAATAAAAGAAAAAAAAATGCCAGTACTTGAGTGTAAGATTATATGAGATGGGCGATAATAAATGCAACACAGTGTTCCAGTAAAGTAGTATTATCGATTTTTTGTTATTGTTGCACAATGTCATATGTTATATAGATTTCTTTTTTTTATGTAATATACTTTTTCTGTTTTAGAAATTTAATCAAATAAACTATTTCTATTTATAATACTTTTCCCTAGATTGCGTGCGCGAGAAGTGTCGCACGGGCGCCGAGGTGCAGTGCGACGGCTACGGGAACTACAAGCAGGCCACGTTCACTGCGCACACGGAGGATCTGTACCAACGCATGAAGAGTAGGGTTCACTATAGCACCATCGTCATCATCATCATCATTGTCATCATCATCATCATCATCATCATCATCATCATCATCATCATCATGTACTAACTTCACTTTCACGCGCCACCTCTGCCAAATCAACTTATCATCATCAAATCGTCTCACATGTTTATATGTATACACCTTCATGTTAGGTAGCCTGGAAGAGATCACTATTGCGTTTTATCGTTAGTGTGCACACTGGTTAGTAATTCTTGATCAGTGTGCCTAGTGGGAGTTTCCAATATTTTCATACTGTTACTATCACGTTGACGTAAACGCAAATTTTATATGGAATTAAAACAGTTGCGCAGTAGTGCCACTAGATGGCGCTGTTTCAATTCCTTAGAAATTCGCGTTTACGTTGACGGTAACAGTATCAAACTGCCACTAGGCCCTCTGTTATCAATGAATATTCTATACGAAATCAAGTGACATGAGAATCACCAAGAATAGCTAGTAAGAGAATATGCCAGCTGGGACTAAGCCTAGTATTTTTTTAGTTAATGAAGCTCTTTATGTTCCTTAATTAAATCTTAAATTACCATTATTTTACGTAGTTAGGTTTTGTTTTTTTTATAGATAATAATTACATAAGTATATTTGTTTTCAGATGAGTCTGAAGCCGAGGAGTCTGTGCTGGGTTATTAGGCTTCGGCGCCCGTGAAGTAATGCTTTCGAATGCTATTAACATAACGACAATCAGAGACAATTAAAGAAATTTAGAATAACTAAGTATTAGGTATTTCCTTTGACAATCTTTGATTTTTTCATACCACAGCACGTTAATAGTTTTATTTTCATTATTATATGACAAGTTAGTTCTTCACTATGATCTCATCGTATGTTAATGACGCTGCAGTCTAAGATGGAAGCGGGCTTGGAATTTGTACAAATTTATTTTACCCATCTCCTCTGATCGGGTTCCTGGGGTGTGAAACCGCAATTTTTACTCGTCGATGTAATATAGCAAGTTTTATTAGAATTTGAACTTAATTTCTGTGGCATGGAAATGAGCGATGTCACATCGCTGTAACTTTACAGACCATGGGGCTGACCTCTCGGAAATTTACGAGTAAGATGGCTATCTATCAGATGGCTAAGCCTTATGCCTTTCTGAGGAATGTGATGCACCGTGTGACACCACCAACTTCGAAAAGCCGACCGGCAACGTATCTACTAAGAATTTCTAGGAAAAAGTAAGCTCTAGATATATATCATAGGCCAATCCAGGACTCGAAACCCGGGACTTCATGATCACTATCGGAAGCCATAGAGGCTAACCACTAGATAAACGAGGCAATTTCATAAAGATCCGATATAAGGAAAAAATGATCTTTTAAACCTTACCTAACCTTACCTTATCAGACGATAGACGTACACTGTTGGACATAGGCCTCTTGCAATTTGCATGGACCTCCAAGCATAACAGTCTCGAGCTCCCTGCAACCCGCTTATCTCTTGATCTTGATTATATAATTAATAATAATAATAATAAGCCCATTTATTTCCAATCCAAAATGCAAAAAATCATTGCAAATTACATTAAGATATTAAATAATGTTGCAGTCTTCGTTACCATTGATCAGAAAAGATCTATCCAGAAAAAAAAATTAGACTGACGTAGTCGCCGTTCGTTAGTTAAATATGTACTAGTTATAATGCAGACATTTGAAAATAGCACACATTTCACGTTATGTTGAAGCTGAGTCAATGCTATTTCAAATTAGCTCTGTTATACACAGACATACCTTGTTGTTTATTTATATGAGGCAACTGAAACACGAAAGAGATAAAAACATCGGATGAAGGGACCTTTACATGTAACGATACGATTACGATTTGATTAGTGTATAAATTGTACACTATAGGAGATACATTTAAAATATAGAGTAAAAATAATATAAAGCGTAATATAAATACATATTCTAGGCAGAATAATCAACAATAACAATTGACATGTTAAAGTGTTAGTAATCCCTGCGACTCGCTTGATGTCGTCAGTCCACCTGGTGCGGGGTCGGCCAACACTGCTCTTACTAGTGCGGGGTCGCCATTTCAGCACTTTGGGACCCCAATGTTCATCGGCTCTTCGAACTATGTGCCCCGCCCATTGACACTTCAGCTTCGACTCATTGAGCTATGTCGGTGACTTTGGTTCTTCTGCGGATCTCCTCATTTCTGATTCGATCACGCAGAGATACACCTAAGTCCTCGTTATAGCTCGTTCCATCGCCCGCTGTATGACTCTGAGCCTTTTTATGAGGCCCATAGTTAGCGACCATTTTGCTATAACGACTAATAAAAGTTTTAAGACAAATCCTAATTCACAACAAATAGCTGTTGTTGTTGTTGCTAACCCGGCGCACAGCATAAGTGCTCTATGTTCTGTGGTAATGACTCGAGCGTTAATCTATGTATATGAAATAAAAGAACTTCAATTTATTTTTATTGACTGCACTTTCTTTGGAGTTGAGATTGGACTCGGCCGTCCAATGCCAATGTATACCTGTCTACCTACATCCATCTTTCTTTTGGGAACGAGTTTTCGTACATAATATTATCGATTTATCGTGTAGTACAAACAGTCGTTGGCTTGCGACTTGGCGCCTGCGCGGTGTACTTCGTAACAGCTGACTGTTATGTCAATAACCTGAATAAATAAAAACATAAAGTAAATGAAATAATAATATTTATCATTCCCCAGGTGAAACTAAAAAAAATTGAGATAATTAAGTAAAAAAAACTGAAAACAGCGAATTTTCTATTAACCTTCACCTAGCGGCTGAAGTGATTATTTCTGTTCGCCCTTGTGACGTCACTGTCACGTTACGGCGCTCTTGGTGTTGCCACAAGTAGATATTTTCCCGTTTTTATAGCAAAAGTCTGTTAAAATTACGTTCCTTTCCCAACTAAAAATGTTAAAATCTTTCGATTGTTCCTAAATAGGTCTCGTTTATTCATCAGGTATCCACTTTTGACGCCTTAAGTCTAAAAATATAATATTATTAATTTAATATATAATTAAAATTATCACACAAGCATTATTTATGTTATGTAAAATTGTTTAGAGACGTGCTGGTTCTTATACAAAATATATTTGACTACGTAGTAAATAACATTGATAGAGGTCTATATTTAAATTCGATATAAGTATATCAGATGAGGTGTATATATCAGATGAGGTTTATATTCAAGCGTCATCTAAACAAATCCTAAATATAAGGTCAAATATTGGAATCCAAGCAAATTAAAAAATTCGGGCTCAAATAAAACTAGAAGCCAATTTCGAAAATTTAATTCCGAAGCTGGCAACATTTAGTGGAAAACCGCGCAGTTCAGTCAATACCGCGCGCGGGAACACGATAGTGTCTATTGTGGAGAGATTTTTTTTATAAATTACGCGAGCAAAGGTGTGTGTACACAATGCCTAATATCATTAACGAGGTTAAATTAGACTTTAAGGATGTGCTCCTGAGGCCCAAAAGAAGCACTTTAAAAAGCAGGAACGATGTAAGTTGATATTTTAATTAATGATTTCAATGAAAACTAAAGATCAAGGTCCGGCGAAAATCGTAGCAGCAAGCTGAAACTAATTTTAAGCGCTACATTTTTTTAAACTCAAGGTTCTTTTAATGCAATCGTCGGGATCTAGAAATACGTGTAGGTTTTTTTCATGTTGATTCAGTATGTAAATAATTATGTAAATAAACAATATAATGCGCCAAGTTTTCTTGAAGGATAGAATTATATTTTATTAGTTTTGATAAGAAAATATTAATATTTTATATTTATTATATTTTATATTTTTTCCTATAGTTCTAGGGATTCAATTATTTTGTTTTTAAATAGGAAATGTTTTCTATTCATCCTATTCATTCATAAGATTATTTTAATGCGAAATTGTGTTCCTTTAAGGCTTTGGGGAAATATTAATTGTATTATTACAGAAATCATAGATTTTTCCGCAGTAGATCGCTAGTAAAATATGTATCTAATAGGTATATTGTGACAAAATTATAAATAACCTTAAAATATACATTTAATTTACAAAAGCCCCATCCAACGTACCTATCAATAGTCTTGGAAGAAAACTCGAAACATACAAACTTAACTGCCAATTGGTGCAGTAGATACTGACCTTGTCTGCCTGCATCCAAGGCTGAGAGTTCAATTTCCACTGGGAAATATAATATGATGTTCTCTGATGAATATACCAGTATTCTTTTTACTAAGGACTCATAACACAAGGTACGCTTTGTCCACAGCGTTAAGAAGAACTTGGGACTGGAAGGCAATGTGTACAGTATATATTGCCCTATAATAGTTGGATAATCCTACTAATATTATAAACGCGAAACGTTTGTATGGACGTTTGTTTGGACGTTTGAAACTCTTTGACGCCGCTGCTACTGAAGCGATTTGGCTGTTTGGAATGGAAATAGATTTTAATCTGGATTAACACATAGGCTACTTTTCATCACAGAAAAATTTATGGTTCCCGCGGAATTGTGAACTACTGAATTCCACGCGAACGAAGTCTAGTAAATAAATAAATATTTACTACATAGTACTTTGATTACATATTAACATTATTTGACCACAGTATTTCCTAGTTTTGGATGATATAACGTGTGACAAGATTGATTGCATTTTTACGTACGATAGACGATACGTACGTAGACACGTGTAATGTACATGTACTAAGTACGTACAGAGCATGCAATTGTTTAGGTTTGTAAGCGATGACTCATATGTGTAATCTAGGGTTGCCAGAACCCGCTAATTTGTCGTTTATTTGCACAAATATTTATATTACAAACTTTTATCTAAACTACAAAGAGCTGTGATAGCTGAAACTGTAGAATATTTTTTTTATTTTCTTTTTATGTTAACAAGTTAGCCCTTGACTACAATTTCACCTTATGTGACGATGCAATCTAAGATGGAAGCAGACTAACTTATTAAGAGTAGAACGAAATCCACATCCCTTACGGTTTCTACACGACATCTAAATCGCTTAGGGGTACGTCTTTGCCGATAGAGTGGTAACTAGCCACGACCGAAGCCTTACACCAGCGAGACCCGGACCAATTAAGAAAACGTCAATCCTCCCAAGACGAATTGGGGATCGAACCCAGGACCTCCGCCTTAAATCCACAGCACTTACCACTGCCCACGGAGGCCGTCAAAAATGTGCTTTCAAATCGGAGGGCGTAGGTTCATGCATCTCCAACTTTTCAGTTATGTGCATTTTAAGACATTCACGTGTCTCAAACGGTGAAGGAAAAACGTAGAGATTTTCTGAATATTATAAACAGAAAGATTTGATTGTTTGCATTGAATAGGCTCTGAAACTACTGATTGTATTGAAAAGTTCTTTCATCCTTAAAATCCTACATTATCCCTGACACATTACAGCCTATAGTCAGGCTATATTATATCCCCGTTTTCCCATGGTAACGGAACGCGGATGAAACCGCGTGGCGTCGTAGTCTTCTGATAAATTCTAGTTAGTTGGCACAACCGTAGACATTATCGCGATTTATGAATCAATCTGAAATAGAAAACCGGCACAATCTAGATGAAGACAATGTAATGTTTGATTTTAATGTCAATACACAAGTTGCACGTGACGGTCATTACGTTTGATCAGTGATTACTACACTGGTCAATATGTGCTTATTAGGTCAAAACTTTTTCTCCTTCTCCTATAAAAATGGTCAATGTCCCGTTTTCATAAAAGAAGTCCCCCGTCTCACACATTATGGTGCTTCAGTTATTTGACAGTGAGATACCACCTGCCTTTATTAAAAGTCTACAAGCCGACACCCCGCGGTATCGCCTGCGTAGTTCCCGTTCCCGAAGCCATATTTTATCGCCGAGAATACAGCGATATCAAATAAGCCTATGACACTTATAAATAAGGTGGCTTTGTAGTGTTATCGCCGCGTTGCAACGACTTGCGGTATGGACGGCTTCAGTGTGCTCGTAGCGTTCGAGCCGTCCACATCGCTAGTTGTGTAATTCTTTATGAGTTACTTGGGATAGGCGGGGAGAGTGACTAGAGTGGAAAAGGGGAGTGTTAGATATCTGTCGAAGGCGCCTTTAACCCTACACACATCGTTCACAAGTGCGTGACTTCACTCAAGGTCATTCTCTGCCACTTTAGGGTCTTATTTTTCTTACAGTTTGATTTGTTAATTAAGTTGTCCTGACAAACCTCTGTTTTATTTTAACATTAGTTTTATTATTTTTAACCGACTTCAAAAAGGAGGAGGTTCTCAATTCGGTCGGTATTTTTTTTTTTTTTTTATGTATGTACACCGATTACTCAAAGACGCGTGGACCGATTTCAAAAATTCTTTTTTTGTTTGAAACGGTATAGTCCCCATTTGGTCCCATTGCCATCATGACAAGATCTGATGATGGAATCCTGGAGAAATTGAGGGGAACTTTCGAAAATTATATGGGTGTCTAGTGTGTTCGTGAACTTTTCCATTTAGTGCCTTTAACAAATACAAAATTATGAAGGTTTAAAATCGATCTGATGATGGAGTCATAAATAGACGAGGGAACTCCTTGGCGATTTACAGCAGTTACCTTGTGTTTGGGCTTGATTAATTTGTCTTAATGAGAACTTTCCACATTGTGACTGTCATTTAGGGGTTTGGTGATGAAGACCAAGGACAATTAAGGGAACTCCTTAACAGTTAACAGTAACTACCTTGTGTTTGGCCTTGATTAATTCGTATTGCTGAGAACTTTCTACCTAGATGAGTTGTGTCTGTTATTAGGGGTCTGATGATGAAGACCAAGGTCAATGAAGGGAACCCCTTGACGGTTTACGGTAGCTACCTTGTGCTTGGGCTTGATTAATTTGTATTGCTGAGAATTTTGTACCAAGATGGGTTGTGACTGTCATTAGGGGTCTGATGTATTCGTTTGAGATGAAATTTTACACTAAAAATTGAAAAATAATAAAAATTTTAATAAAAAAAATACAACCGACTTCAAAACCTAAAAACGTACCCACTAAACTAAAAAGCGAAAAATAACATCATAATATGTTCTACCTGCTTATCAGTATGAAGTCGGTGCTTAGCCGGTGTTGTCTTAATTTAAGCCATTTCTGACAGGACCACATGAAACAACATTGTCTGCAAAATCTAAATCTTTAAGATATGCTCACATGGCTTGAATTAATACATCACCGGCTTAGCACCGCCTTCATACTGATCAGCAGGTAGAACATATTATGATGTTATTTTTCGCTTTTTAGTTTAGTGGGTACGTTTTTAGGTTTTGAAGTCGGTTGTATTTTTTTTATTAAAATTTTTTTGTAATCACTTTTGAGTCTGCTAAAACTACTTAGTGGTAAAATAATTTTTAAAATCGGTTCAGAAAATCCAGAGATTTTTCCCTACAACACCACCAACTTTAGCTTTTTATAATATTAGTATAGAACAGTAGATATTGTTGTACATTGGGTACCTAGCAACCTCGAACGCCACAATGTATCTACCCTCATTATTCATAAATTAAGTCTTATCTACTTGTAAAAGCGCATAAACTAAGTATAGAGTACTAATAGATTCCCTGCGCTTTCATCCGTATAGTTCCCTTTCCCATGGGATATTTTACTCTGTGAAGATGTACCGTACCTACTCGTAGCTTTCTTCTGGTAAAAGATTTTTTAAATAGTTTCAATAGATCCAGACGTTACTCCCTACAACTTCACAAAGGAAAATGACATTAGTGGTATGGTCCTGTATATTTTTTGAAATAGCGCATAGCGCATTCTGTTTCTAGTTCTGACTAGTTTTTTAGTCTATTAGTATTTTAGACTAGAGAACAATTTTTGGATTTACCGCCTAAAAATCGTTCGTTATCGACTAAAATACTAAAGTAGTCCGAACTAGGCATTACAAACGGAGCGTTTGACTAAAATAGTTAACAAGTAATATTGTGACGTCACAAAATGGACGCCATAGTTTTTGACGTTTGGAAAATTTAAAAATACACGATTTTTAAATTAAGAAATTTTATTAATTTATATCGATATATTTCGGACCCTTATTCCATGTACTATGCGAAATTAATATTGATTAAGTATTATAAAGATATGAGTCAACTACCCTCCTAAAGACACATTGAGGCTTAATACCAGTGGCGTATTAGCGCGGAGTTGCCACATGCAGCAGCGTGGTGGGCCTGAGCTCCATATCCTCTCTCCTATAAATAGGCTGATAATTATGATTATGATGGTTCATCCACTTACTATCAAGTAGGCCATCTGCTTACGTCAAATTCTTATTTGTACAATCGCGTACTAAAGTTGATTAGTTTATTGTGCAAACGTAGACACGTTACGTACTTTGTTTAAACTAAGCCTTTAAAACGCTTAGGAGCCTTAAGTCTTAACGCACTTATGTTGATGACTATAGCTTAACCTTTATATCCCACTTTCTTTTATGTTTGTTGAAATAAATACGTTAAATATCTTCCGTAAAAAGTTTACAGTTTTGTTGTGCCAGCGATTAGTCTAATGGCGCTTCATATGGTCCTGGGTTCGAGTCCCAGCTAAGAAAATATTAAGATTCCTCAAGGCTCTCGTATCGGTCGGACAAATATATGTTAAGATAAGATATATATACAGTCTCAGACTAATTACATAGGGACTAGTATCGCTCCCAAATTGACGAACAAAATTGTATGTAATTTTTCGAGGAGAACAAGCTTAGATTAGGTATACATATATCTTATACTAAACTAGAAGTTGTGTACACCATTCAACCACACAAAAAGGTATTTTTACGGAGCTCTATAACCGACGAACACGATTACAACTATGAAACATTGATTCTATAGATACAGTTTTTATAATCGCTTTAGATCGTTGATCATATACTTTGACAGAAAAGTAACGTCTAGCGAGACAGGTCCTTATGTAATTAGTATGCAGTGAACAGCTGGGCTGGATATTTATTAAAAAATATTTAAACAAATTATAAAAACATGCGTTTTCATAAATTTAAATATTTTTTTGTTTGTGAATACGTTATAACCTATACTATAAGTATTAAACTCGGTTAGTCCAATATTTGCCCTATAATTTTGAGAATTTACTCCATTTTTTTTTATTTGGCAGGCGATTTCAGTCTCTACTTTCATTAGCCAGAATCTATCTTGCTTTTCTAAGATTGTCTATGCGGGGATTCTTTTAGTAAGTCCCAATAAGAAAAACCTTAAAACCATAGGATTTGGCGATGTATCTGGGCTCTATGCCAATGTCTTTCGAACTTCCAACTCGGAACAAGGTCACGCGAGTAGCTCTGTGGGCCAATCAATCGATAATGCTGTACGGAAAATGCTTCTAGAACCTTTTCGTGCCCTAATAGTGATTAGATTGGTATTAGGTATAGGTACTTATTTGATAAAAAATATTTGTCGTCATCAACCCATATTCGGCTCACTGCTGAGCTCGAGTCTCCTCTCAGAATGAGGGTATATAAGAAATATTATATAGTTACATATACGTTGATCATCATCATCATTATCAGCCAATGGACGTCCACTGTTGGACATAAGCCTCTTGCATGGACTTCCAAACACAACAGTCTCGAGTCAACATCCAGCAGCTCCCTGCAACCCGCTTGATGTCCTCGGTCCACCTAGTGGGGGGTCGACCAACACTGCGCTTTCCGGTGCGGAGTCGCCATTCCAGCACTTTATGACATCAACGTCCATCGGCTCTTCGAACTATGTGGCCTGCCCATTGCCACTTCAGCCTCGCGACTCGCTGAGCTATGTCAGTGACTTTGTTCGTCTGCGAATTTCCTCATTTCTGATTCGATCACGCAGAGATACTCCAAGTTGGAGTTTATAATATTTTAAAGAAAGCATATAATAAGAGCCGTGATAGCCCAGTGTATATTTGACTTCCGCCCTCAATTCGGAGGGCGTATAGGTTCGAATCCGGTCAAGGGTATGCACCTCCAACTTTTCAGTGGTGTGTATTTTAAGAAATTAAATATCACGTGTCTCAAACAGCGAAAGAAAAACATCGTCAGTAAACCTACATACTAGAGAATTTCCTTAATTCTGTAGGTGTGTGAAGTCTGCCAATCGCCATTGGGTCAGCGTGGTGGACTATTAGCCTAACCCCTCTCATTCTAAGAGGAGACTCGTGCTTAATAGTGAGCCGAATATAGGTTGTTAATGATGATATTAATATTTTAAAGTGTGTGAATTTACGTGACTCCCGCATCATAAAAAAAAACAAATCATAAAAAGAAAAACGCGCGCGTGTAGGCATACGAATATCCAAACAACCGTATACACGCATAAAAACGCTAGTCTGCGACCTCTCTAAGCCCGCAAACCTGCATTGGAGAGTGGTGGGCGTAAGCTCCATATCCTCTCTTCTGCACTGGGACGTTAAAATAGTCTGATAGTGAAGATATAAATAATTTAAATAAACCTCCTCAAAGTTACGGCTGCATCTCTTCAATACAGCATTTACGTATTCCATTAACGACAATACTTATCTAATGGCATGAATCCAACATGGCGTACAACGTCATACAGTACTAAGTAATCTCTGTTTAACTGTATATTTATAATGTTTCAGGTGGATCTGTTCCGAGAGATTACATTCCGCAACTCCGGTCAGACGTACCGGGGAGTCCCCGTCATGGCGAGCAACATGGACACTGTCGGCACCTTCGAAATGGCCAAGGAGTTGTCTAAGGTACCCACCGATTACACTATACAGGGTGCTCGGGGATGTCCATATATCTGGGGTTAATATTCTTTACCGAAACTTAATTAAAAATGTCCAGCTTTCAAATTAGCTGTAAAAAAGGAGCAGACAGACAAAAATACTTATTTTTGTTTAAAATAATTATATGTAGGTATGGATTGTATAATTTTTTACTAGATGAAGTACATTGGAAACTCCGCGGCATCTTTACGTCTAAAATTCCTCAGCTCTAAAGACAAAATACTTCGAACAGTGATGACTTACGGATCCAAGACTTGGTCACTAACTATTAGGCCTTATTAGAAGGCTAAAAGTCACTCAGCGGGCGACGGAGCGAGCTATGCTCGGAGTTTCTCTGCGTGAGTGAATTAGAAATGAGGAGATCCGCAGACGAACCAAAATTAATGACATAGCTCAGCGAGTCACGAAGCTGAAGTGGCAATGGGCAGGGCATATAGTTTGAAGAGCCGATGGGCATTGAGGTCCCAAGGTGCTGGAATAGCGACCCTGCACCGCAGTTTTGCCGACCCCCTACTAGGTGGATCAAAGACATCAAGCGGGGTGCAGGGAGCCGCTAGACCGAGGTGCTTAGAAGTCTATACAAGAGTCCTATGTCCAGAAGTGGACGTCCATCGGCTGTTTATAATGATGATGACTAAGTACACGTAGCTTCTTAAGTAGATGATTAAGCCTATTCAGTCAACTCATTATTTTCGCAATACATTGTCACAGTAACTAAACTGTACAGCTCACATCCGGAACAATTGTAAACATAGATAAAGTTATTGTTAAGTATTCGCTGAAACTATTTTTAACCGACTTCCAAAAAGGAGGAGGTTCTACGTTCGGCTGTATGTATGTTTTTTAATTTACAATGTTACTTACGCCTCGTTGGAATGGTTAGCCTATCTGACTTCGGATGAATACTATGAAATATTAAGCATTATAAAGAAATTCTCATTAAAAATTCGAAGTCGTAGCGGATTTGGCAACGTTACACCACCTTACTTCAAAGAGCCTACCTACGATAAACCAGGGTTTCTTAGGTGCTAGGGGTTGAGGGTTGGACTGATCTAGTAGGAATAATTATTAATGTCCGTAGATGAAACTCATCAAGATGGTCTTTGATTGATTTTTGGACAACCAGACAGGGAACGACTTGTTTGTGTGTCGTTTAGTACGTGTAGTATTGGTACCGTGGTAAGTTAGTTCACCACGGACAATGAGGTCCCGGGTTCGAATTCGTGGTCAGGCTATAATAAACAACATAATTCACACATTTTAAAAACTGAGCAACCACTTACATAGTGTTTATATCTCAAAACAATTTAGTATATTTTTTAAGATCTAATAGAACGATAATGAACAATTTAAGGCCGTTTAAAAAGGGTCAACTAGCCTATTGTACCTGCTCAGATGACCGCCATTTTGGTTCAGTTTACTTGCCTGGATCTATATCTATGTTATTGTTACAGCACGGCCTATTCACATGCATACACAAATACTATACCACGGAGGAATGGCAGAAATTCGCACAAGAAAGCCCAGAGTGTTTGGAACAAATGGGTAAGTAAAGATGTCAAAAAACCGCCCTTTATCTCCTAAGTTGCGTATTACGTAAGCCCAATATCATCTCAAACTTGACGACCTCTTGGCGCAGTTGGTACCTCTATACTTCTCCTATTCGACATATATTCATTAACCGACTTAAAAAATGAGGAGGTTCTCAATTCGACGCGTATGTTTTTAATGTTTGTTACCTCCTAACTTCGTCATTTATTAACCAATTTAAAAAATGTTTATTTTGCTCGAAAGAGATTGGTCCCATTTAATTTTCATGAAAATCGGTTTAGTAATTTTTAAAGTAAAAACTGAAATACGTCTTTGGTCGGTTCAATTTTCATGTTGAAAAGATTATTTTAGTCTCTTGAAGATGCATGTAGTTTGGACGTTTACTTTTTTAAAAATGCTGGATTACAATTTCGTTTGCAGTCTCACCTGATAAGTGATGATGCAGTTTTTTTTTCCATTTAATGACAAGTTCGCCCTTTACTGCGATCTGATATTAAGTGACGATGCAGTCCATGATGGAAGTGGGCTAACTTGGAAGAGGTATAAGTTCAGTGACCAAGACCAACAGACTCAGACTAAATACATAAGGACTAGTATCGCACCCAAATTTACAAACAAATTTTCTGCCATTTTCTAAGGAAAACGAGCTTAGATTTTATACATATATTATACTAAACTAGCAGTTTTTGTTAGTTTTTTACACCATTTAACTACACAAAAAGGTATTTTTACGGAGGTTTTTAACCGACGGACACGATTGTAAACTATGAAACATCGATTCTATAGAGACAGTGTTTATAATCGCATAAGATCGTTGATCATATACTTTGACAAAAAATAATGTCTTGCGAGGCAGGTCTTTATCTAATTAGTCTGAGCCAACAGACGGTCTCTACGCGGCTTCGTAATTCCAATGGCGTAGCTACCAAGGGCTAGGCGGTGCAACGCCCCAAGCCCTCAAGCTCAGGGGCCTCTTTAATCCTTACCTTTCAATTCCTAAGAAATTCGCGTTTATGTTTACGCGAACATCACAGTATGAAAACATTGAAAACTACCACTAAGCGCTTTGGTTTGCTGATAATCAAACCAAATCCGATTGGTTCCAGCCGCTAGCTCCGGCACCGGCGAGGCGGACTTCGACCGACTCTCGGAGATACTCAACAGCGTGAAGGAGCTGAAGTTCATCTGTCTCGACGTCGCCAACGGATACTCGCAACACTTCGTCGAGTACTTACGAAGAGTGCGGGCGGCTTTCCCTTCACACACCATTATCGTGAGTACTTTTACCCGACTGCGTCAGAAGGAGGGTAATGTTTTCGAACGAACGAAAAACGTTTTACGGAATTATGTGTGAATGTGTGTCCTTTTCTCATGTGTGTCCTTGTGTGTGTGAGTCAGACTGTCTGTAACTTTTTAACCGACTTCCAAAAAGGAGGAGGTTCTACGTTCGGCTGTATGTATGTTTTTTTTTTTTTTTTTTTATGTATGTCCAGCGATAATTCCGTCAATTGTGGACCGATTTTGAAAATTCTTTTTTTGTTTTGTAGGGTTTACTTCCAGGGTGGTCCCATTTTTTTCATGTCAGGATCTGATGATGGCATCCCGAAGAAATTGAGGGGAACTTTCGAAAGTTGTAGAGACGGCTAGTACGTTTGTTAGTGTTTCCATAAGGTATTTTAAACCACTACAACTTTATGAAGGTTTGGAGTTGGTCTGATGATGGAGCCGAAACACAGACGATGGAACTCGTCAAGGATTTACAGCAGTCACCTTTTGTTTGGGCTTGATTAATTTGTATTGATGAGTACTTTCCACCTATATGGGTTGTGACTGTATTAAGGGTCTGGTGATGAAGACGAGGGACAGTGAAGAGAACTCCTCGACGGTTCACAGTAACTACCTTGTGTTTGGACTTGATAAATTTGTATTGATGAGAACTTTCCACCTAGATGGATTGTGACTGTATTAAGGGTCTGATGATGAAGACGAGGGACAGTGAAGAGAACTCCTCGACGGTTCACAGTAGCTACCTTGTGTTTGGACTTGATAAATTTGTATTGATGAGAACTTTCCACCTAGATGGATTGCGACTGTATTAAGGGTCTGGTGATGAAGACGAAGCACAGTGAAGAAAACTCATCGACGGCTCACAGTAGCTACCTTGTGTTTGGACTTGATAATTTTGTATTGATAAGAACTTTTCACTTAGATAGGTTGTGACTGTACACACGCAGTGGGTATGCTAACACTAAAAATAAAAAACTAAAAATTTTAATAAAAAAAATTCAACCGACTTCCAACTCAAAAAATAATTTTAACTAAAAAGCAAAAAATAACATCCTACCTATGTGCTACCTTCTGATCAGTTTGAAGGCGGTGCCAAGCCAGTGTCGTGTTTTAATTAAAGCTGTTTCTGGAATAACCACATAAATTTTGTAGTTTAAACGTATTTAATTAAAACATCACTGGCTTGGCACCGCCTTCAAACTGATCAGAAGGTAGCACATAGGTAGGATGTTATTTTTTGCTTTTTAGTTAAAATTATTTTTTGAGTTGGAAGTCGGTTGAATTTTTTTTATTAAAATTTTTATAGATATGAATAAATCTATTTTCTTTTTTTTTTTATTATTTACAAGTTAGCCCTTGACTGCAATCTCGCCTGATGGTAAGTGATGATGCAGTTTAAGATGGAAGCGGGCTAACTTGTTAGGTGGAGGATGAAAATCTACACTCCTTTCGGTTTCTACACGGCTAAATCGCTTGGCGGTATGTCTTTGCCGGTAGGGTGGTAACTAGCCACGGCCGAAGCCTCCTACCAGCCAGACCTGGACCAATTAAGAAAACCTCAATCGGCCCAGCCAGGGATCGAACCCAGTACCTTCGTCTTGTAAATCCACCGTGCATACCGCTGCGCCACGGAGGCTGTCGTTTTCTTTCTTTTTTTCAGTTTAACACACAAATGCGCTACTGTTAATACGATTTATGTAGATATGATTGGGTTATTGTTTCAGGCTGGCAACGTAGTGACAGGGGAGATGGTGGAAGAACTGATATTGTCAGGAGCTGATATTATTAAGGTAACAAAATGAGTCAAATTAGATGTATGAACATGTGAGGCGGAATAATGAAAGTCATATTACTAGAACAATGACAAAATTGTAAGTGAAAGGACATAAGAGGAGAGGAAAGCTAAAGAAAAGATGGTTGGAGTGTGTGAAAGAAAATATGTCGCCTCGTTTGCTTCAATATCCTGATATCTCGAAAAACACCATCTAACAGGAGGCCGATTTCTGACCCTCGAAAAATCTTAGATCTTAGTAGTTTTAACACGAAAATTTCCTGAAAGTTAAAAAACAGCCTCCTGCTTTCTGAGATATCACATTATTAAAGTTGAAGCGATGTGTAATAAATGGAATGGATGATAGAAGATAATGGAAGAGACTGACATAATACTGCTATACAATTACTGAGCTTGAACCTTTTTAAGGTTGTGCTAAACTGCCAAACCTGTTGTGATACCTACCACTTTGGTAAGTCAAGACCATAAGCATCAGAAGCATTTGGTCTTTACTTACCCAAGTGGATTCAGCATAGGCGTATATAGCGGGGGGCCAGGTGGGTCGTGCCCACCCTGTAATGGATCTGTGCCCATAGGATTCTGGGCTACCGATAAAGAATTCTATTATGATACTAATAATAGACTGATGTCGGGGGCCAGGTCCACCCTAGGAAATAATTCTAGATACGCCAATGGGTATATCAGATACTACGATAGTGTTAAGGTATTATACGTGTGGCACAGTTTTAAAATAACCTCTTTTGAAGTGATAACTTCTTTTGGGAGGGTAAACCGCTTCTTAACGTAACGCGTTACGGCACCACTCTGTCTGGCCTCCCTTTCTCTTACGCATATAGCAGCAGGTTTAAATTATCAATTCTGTCGATTTTCGAGTTTATATTATGCCGATTTAAATGGGTTAAGGAAAAAGGGATGATGAAGGAGAGATTCTCTATTATTTCCAGGTAGGGATAGGTCCAGGGTCAGTGTGCACGACCAGGATAAAAACCGGCGTGGGCTACCCGCAGCTGTCGGCGGTGATCGAGTGTGCCGACGCAGCGCATGGTCTGAAGGGACATATTATTTCTGTGAGTTATCTATGCTAATACTAGCGGACGCCCGTGATTTGTTCGACCTTAGATCCTCTCAATCCGGCCCAGTCGCAAAATCTTAAGATAGCATTCAATTAAGGTTACGAAGGTTCATGGCGACGACCCACACACGCTTAGTATAAAATTATATGGAGCACTAAACAAACCCGGTCGCGCGACACGGTCTCAGGATTGGTCGCGGTCGCCAAGAACCAAATGCTACCTTTAGCAGGCGTCTACTTTGTAAACTAATTTAACGTCTACTTATAAACCGCTTGACTTACAAAGATTAAAGGCCTACCCTGCCTTCCATCTTTGTACTCGTCAAGCAGTTTTCGATATTTCCTGATGACTTTCGCTTTACTGTACTAATATTATAAAGAGGTTTGATTGTTGGTTTTTATGTTTTGAATAAGCTCTGGAACTTCTAAAACGATTTTGAAAATTCTTTCACTGTTAGAAAGCTACACTATCCCCGAATGCTATAGGCATTCATTTTATCTCCGTATTCCTACAGGAACGGGAATCACGAGGGTGAAACCGTGCGGCGTCTGCTCGTACGAGTATGTAATAAGTATAAAGATAGATAGATCGTACAGTTTCCTACGCCCTTGCACTTGGCCTGTTTAATGAAATTGTGGACCCCAAAACAAAGGCGTAGCGTACCTTGAAAGGGCTGTGTACCAAAATTAGTTAGGGAGCCCAACCCAATACATGAGCGGCTAATCCCGAAAAATCTTTTTAGTTTTTGATTTACCCTTTTTCACTATTTAAATATTTGGATCTAAAATTTTAACACAAAATATTGCAAATAATTCTCCGACATATGAGATAATGGTAAACCTTTAAATGTTAATATGTTACAAAATAGCGATTTTTTTAAAAAAATCATTACCTATTAAATCAAAAAGATATTATGATTTTTTTAATTTCGTATTTTAATCAAGACAATATCAAAGACCAATTTTGTTTTCACACGTAAGGGGCCCCGTATCATCGATACGGTTGAAACGGCGGTAGCTAATCAACCAAATCAACTTTAAAATTGCCTTAAATCCAGGATGGTGGCTGCGCATGTCCCGGGGACGTGGCGAAGGCGTTCGGAGCGGGCGCCGACTTCGTGATGGCGGGCGGCATGTTCGCTGGCCACGACCAGTGCGGCGGCGAGGTGGTCACCAAGCCGGACGGCCGGCAGGTCAAGCTGTTCTACGGGATGTCCTCCTCCACCGCCATGATGAAGCACTCGGGGAAGGTCGCGGATTATAGGTCCGCTGAAGGTGAGTTTTGACTGGTTCTTCCCAGATCTATACTTATCATGAAGCTGAAGAGTTTGTTTGTTTGAACGCGCTAATCTCAGAAACTACTAAAATTCTTTCAATGTTAGATAGCCCATTTAGGAAGGCAATCCCCGTTATCCTACGGGAACGGGAATCACGCGGGTGAAACTGCGCGGCGTCTACTCGTTTATGAAAATAATGTACAACGCCAATTATATTATTTACCAAGTTTTGTTACTTATTTTATTTCATGGTCGTATAAAAGTATTGTATGCCACTGCACGTAATTAGCTGTTGTAGCACTCATGCTGTCTATCGTGCAATCCGGCTTCTCCTCATTGCACAAAAACTACTCGTGCTACAATGACTCTCATTACATGACACTGGCATAAATAACTATTAACGACCACGAGTCTACTGAAAATAACTAAAATAAGACCCTAGAATGGCAGAGTGATCACAAGTTCGTGACTCCACTCAAGGAGTCACGAACTTGTGATCACTCGAGGTTAAGGGATTCCTTGAAAGTTAACTAACACTCCCATTTTCCACTCAATTCACTCTCTCCGGCTATACCAAGTAACCCATAAAGAATTACACAACAAGAAATGTGGACGATTCGAACGCTACGAGTATACTGAAGCCGACCGTACGACGAGCGCCTTATATAGCAAGTCGTTCCCGTCATCCGATCGCTACCCGTCTCTAAATCCCTACTCTTAACGAATCAAGTCGCGCCACCTAGCGTCGGCACGAGCCAACAAAAGATCGAGCGACGTCATATCCGTCTCAGACTACTATTTCCTACACTATATACATTTTCCAGGTAAAACAGTAGAAGTGGCGTACAGAGGAGACGTGGAGGCGACGGTGAAGGACATCCTGGGAGGTCTCAGGTCAGCGTGCACCTACGTCGGGGCGGCGCGCCTGCGGGAGCTGCCGCGGAGGGCCACCTTCATCAGGTGCTGCCGACAAGCCAGCGATGTGTTCTCGTAAACTTATGTAGAGGGGGGTAGAAGAATTTAGGCTGAAACACCAATTAGCGTGAAGAGGAAACCAAATGAAATTTGTCAGAAAAAAAAACATAGTCGAATCGCTTAGAAATGCTGTGAAGGGCCATAAAGACTACAATTAATACCTACCTACCTATCCTAGTTTTCGCTTACAATTTCCCTACAATTGTTTAATAGACAACAATTTTAGTTTTATATATTTTTTTAGTTATCCTACTAATATTATAAACGCGAAAGTTTGTATGGATGTTTGTTACTCTTTAACGCCACAACTACTGAACCGATTTAGCTATAAAATTTAAAACGAACATAGTTAATCCCCTGGATTAACACCTAAGCTAATTTTCATCCCGAAAAATCCATGGATCCCGCGGGATTTCTGAAAAATTGAATCCCACGCGAGCGAAGTCACGGGCGTCCGATTATATCTACTCTTATCGTGTCCTCTTTATGCTAATTGTGATATGATTAAGGATGTGTCGCTTCCGGAGCGAGAACAATCATTAATCTATGGTATGATACTTAAAACATGCTAATGGTCTTCACCATAATAGCGGCCTTATTTATAAACATGAATAAGGATTTAAACCTCACGTTTCTGCAAAGTAAAGTGAACTTTAATTAGTAGGGATTAGGTCCACTTTACTATAAAAAATAGAGGTTTAAATCTCAATTCATGTTATAAATATGGGTAGATGATTAAGAATAGGCATCGTTGACACTTTTTAAAAGGGCCTTAAATTATTATTCATTATCGTTTTACTAGATTCAAAATAAATTATCATATTTTTTGAGACATTAAATACACAAAAATTTTAATTTTTTTTGACTATACGAGCGAAGACGCCAAGTCATGACGTCACGTAAACCCGTAAACACTAAACCGTATAAAATCAAGACTGAAAAAAGCAAAAAAGTTCGACATGCCTAAGACAGGACATGAGACGTTTATTCATGACGTCATAAAATGGACAAAAGTGTTCTTGACGTTTGGATAAATTGAAAAATACATAATTTTTAGATTAAGTTTTCTATAAAATCCTTAACTTTATTGATTTGGGTACTATACGAAATTAATATTTTTTATATAAGGTCAATATGAGTCAACTACCCTATTATGGTTTGTGATGACGGAAAATTACCTAATTTTACCTACTATCTAGGTATATAATGTCAGCCACTGACGACCAAATAAGCGCACATGCCTGCAGCGCTAACAGCTTGACAGCTGATAATACTGATCGTATGTTGGTCGCGATGTGCATGACATCATGCCGATCGTGATCAACACACGATCAATTTTATTGGCTGTCAGGCCGTTAGCGCTGCAGGTCAGTGGCAGGCTGTGGCAGGATCGTCAGTGGCTGACTTAAAATTTCCGATCGATCAGTGATCAGCAGCATGTTTTAAGTGTGTTTCCGCCCTTAGAAGGAAGAACAAAAGAATGGCCTTATTTTTTAATTAGAATCGCTATAATGCTTAAGTATGACGAAGATTTGAATTTGTAAAATATAGCAAGATTTCAAGCTGTATTTAAAATGACTGAAATTCGTCGTAACATATGTCAATATATACGACAATTTTATCGCATATACACGCGAAAAAGCTTATGATTCACGAATAGCTAGAAGAAATTCAGAATTGGCGCCCTTTGCCTTGAATATCAAAATTTAATTAACTCTATCTGCTATTTAAATCTTTTAAAATTAATAAAGAAAATGTCTATAAACATCGATATTAATGCTATTTTTCCTCTTCCATATCTAGGTAGGTATAGTACGCGGCCTGTAAGTTGAATTACGCGAAGTAACTGTTTTCTGGTATATCGGAGAGGTGCCTCGAGTACCTGGCCATAGCCTATAGTGACACGTTAATTCCATTATAACGTACGAAAAAGAAATGCCCATCTCGGCCCTGGCCTAAGCTAACTACCCGGCAAATTTCTTATATCTGAAAAATTCTACTTTAATAGTGAAATCATTACTTTCTAAAAAAAATTTTGCTACAACGTTTTAAGACATTTGAAATTAATATATTGTCCCCAACAGGGATTTGTATTATTTTTATTTGGTAACCGAATAAAAATAATACAAAATGTTATTTCGGTGCACTTCGAACTTTTTTACGAGAAGAGTGATAAAAAATGTTTTTTTCTTCAAGAAACATCTTTACTAAACCAATTAATTAACCAGATCCTTATTTATACGTCATATTATCATCTCCATATGCATTTATACGGGGGTATACCTGAGTTCCCTGGGCTGATGTTGTATAGGCCAGTATAGGTTTTCCTCTTTTCGATTATTTGATATCTGTAATGTATGATTGTAGTACCTGCGCTGGCAACTGTCATTATGTTTCAACTTACTTGTCGAGGTCTATATTATATCAGACTAAACTGAAACATAGTAAAATAAAATAGTTTTCGGGCAAATATAAACTTGTAATGCTTAGGATTTAGATATTAAATTAATGATGTTGTAAGTAAAAGGAGGTAGACAGAATTGTATGCGTTCTTTAACTTCTTCAATTAATGTCAAATGTGGCTAATTAACCGATCTGAGTTCAGTCTTCCGTCAGGCGTCATTGAGTCAAGACGTGTGATTTATGTTTTAATGAACAGAAATCGCCATTTATGAAGTGAATGTTCTATACCGTTTTTTTTTCAACATTTGTTATGCCACAAACTATGAAAGATTTGTAAGTTTTGTATAAATAGGCCGTCCTTTTCTTTTCCATGTATTATTATTATGTACATGTAATTTTAAGTTATTTGATATTAATTTTTATTAATAAATTGCATCATTTTAGCACAATGGAGCGCAACTAAATTATTTTTGAAGTAAGCTTTATCTCTTAACTAATAAGTATTATTTTGTAAATTATTTATTTACTGAAAAATAAAAGACGACTTGTTAATGTCCTTTAAATAGAGTATTGTGAAAATATTTTGTTGTTTAATTATAACATCGACTACTATATACCTATGAGTAGCTATATATAATCTTTCCCGTATGAGAAAGTAGACCTTTATCAAAAAGTGAATCAAAATTAATTCTTTTTTATCATTTCGCATGATGCTAAATAACAAATGATAGGTAAGTAAGTAGGTATTTGAGCTAAATAGTACGTTTTTTGTAATTTTAATTATTGGAGCAGTTATTAGTTGTGCAGATAGCGTTGCCGTTTGATAAACAGAAGCAAACATTACAGTCTAACTTATAAGAATGGCCCTTGGGGCAGGCTTCATCGTTTTCAACAACTACTGGCACTATATCCACTGACAGATCGTTAGATCTCAAGGAACAAATCTTAGAGCTACACTCCACCGTTTTACCGTCTGCCAAACATCTGCAAGTGTTGCATTCATTTTTATATCTTCGCATCGGTTCACAGAATCCGAGTAAAGTTTTAACGTCTTTCATGATTTTGCCTTGTAGTGTTTTTTTCTTTCTATTTTCTTCATTAACGCATTCCTCATTAAAACGGCACATTTCATATTTGACGCCATCTCTTACGAAGCAGTGGCACAGCATACAGGTCTCTTGGTAATATGTTCCAGGTACGCAGTCCTTTCTCTGGTCTTCGATCACTTTGGGATGTTCCCCAATATTTGATGCACTTTTGCACTTGTTACGGGTGCATTTTATGCGCTTCACATTATTTGCAACTTCGTAGCATTTACAAACATTACAGTCTCTATTGTATTTAGTTCTGGGAACGCAGCTTTGATCGTCCGGTGGTGCGCTCACTTCTTTTAGATTGTCTTCACTGGAGTCATCGTGAGGAAACAATACTTGCAGTTTCTCGGTTCTTTTGATGCACTTTTTTAAAGTGCAGAACATTCTCTTTGCCTTAGTTTTACCGCAATGACATAAATTGCAACCAACTCTGAATACTTTTAATGGTTTTTTATTATGGCATACATTTTGTAGTGGTTTGTAGAGTTTATTTTGAGAACCAGGTTTTTTAAAATTAAATGATTTCGATCGTTTATTCATAGGGTTTAAATATTGCTTTTTTGGATTGGTACAGTTGCCGCAAAGCAGCCTGTTATTTTGGAGACATTCGCAATTTCTGCAACCGAGCACGTATTGATTTTTTAGATCACACGTTGCGTAGATTTCCTGGATGTTATCTACATCGTCTTCATTATTTTTAGGATTAGTCATCTGGAAGGATTCATTCGTTTCTAGAACTGGATCGTCTTCTTGGCACTCTTTCTTTGTACACATTTCCGGATCTAAATATCCAGATGAAGGGCAATAACAAACGTTACAGCCGACGAGATACAATTTAGTGGGTGTGCATGATTCATTTTGGGCCAGACGAGTTTGACCCGTAAGTTCTACTTCGTGAAGAATTTGAAAGAGGTCTCTACAGACTGGATTCGGCCAGTTGCCGTCTTCGTCGCAGACACATAGTATGGACCCTCGCCGATAGTGCACTCCAGATGTGCAAGCTGATGGTTTTGATCGCCACGAACCGTGCCCTTCCATACCAACGTCAATTTCTTGAATAGCATCTATGAAAACGTACAATATTTATTATATAACAAACTCTTCAGCTTTATAATATTAGTATATTTTAGTATTATTATTATAAAGCTGAAGAGTTTGTTTGTTTGTTTGTTTGTTTGATTGAACGCGCTAATCTCAGGAATTACTGGTCCGATTTGAAAAATTCTTTCAGTGTTAGATAGCCCATTTATCGAGGAAGGCTATAGGCTATGCATTAACCCCATATTCCTACGGGAACGGCAACCACGCGGATGAAACCGCGCGGCGTCAGCTAGTTAGTTAATAGTCTTTATTTTGTAATCGGAAGTCAATTAATAATACAGGTTCTGGTTTCAAGAATTCACTGACTTAAAATTAAAAAAAATATTAACAATATTTTACCTTTAAAATGACCAAACGTATCAATTTCTTCACAAACTCTAGCCTTACAGTCGTATTTCTGCCTTTCGTTGCATCTACACCAGTTGCAATCATTCAATACGACTGAGTTTCTTGCACACCGTTCACTCCATACTGTCTCGGCCAGAGCTATGTTTTTAGAAATTGTTAATGCAAAAAATATGTTCCACCAATCTTCAGTTTTTTTATATACCAATTCCTGATGCTCTACGCTTTAGCGTTCTATTGGTCTATTAGCTTGTTATGATCATTATTTTTTTTTATTTTTAGCCCATGCTCCTAACGTTAAGTTAGGTTCTGGAGTTTGGATCATTGTTTGGGAGGTAGCAGGTAACAAAGGTACTAACTTTAAATCGACCAATTTAATTAATCTTTGCTGCGAGGAGTTATTACTCTGTTGATAGGCAACAGTTTTCTCTTATCATTAGGTGGACCAGGGTGGACCGCAGAACGTCTGCTTGGTCCGTTGATGAATTGATTATTACCATAAAAAAGACACTCTTAAAGATTGCTGTAAGCAAGTTAAAAAATAAAACATTTGTTTTAACTTACGTTTGTGATGTCTATACATTTGTGTGGCAGTAAATTGTAAAATGAAAACTAAAATGTTTGCACTTATTGTAAACATATTTGTTTCTAATTTCTTCAGAATATTATGGAAATCATTTCATTTTGATTAGAATTGAAATGGCAAAATCATTTTTAAACAAAAATCTATAAATCAAAGCATTACGTAATAACTTGGGAGTCAAAACTTAATTACCTGGATTTAATTGAAAAGCAATTTTAATCTTCGGTTTAATTTTATGATTACCTACTACTAATAAAAAAGTAATAGAAAATCTGATTACCAATTAAATTTAGGTAACAGTTCAGTTATTCAAGTGCTGGTCCTGGGTTCAAATCCTGGACTTTGAAATTGCTTTTTTTTCTTCTAAGGAATCCTCGATGGCGAAATAAGAAAACCAATAATTTATTCAAATATTTACTTATATATTTTTTAATCGCACGCCTTGTTGGTACAAAGCAATTTACCGTTTGCTAGGCAGAAACAAATATTGCATCTAGGCATCAGTCTTACATTTACTTTCAGAATCTTCTGGATATCAATATTATTATCATTGATGCCATTAGCATTTACTTCTCTAAAAGCATGCTTTTCTCTATTTTTTTTAAGTTCCTTAGTATTCCACTGGGTTTTTGATCAGCTCCGTCTAGTTCCAAACTGTCTATAAGTAAATTGTTTATATTATCATCGGAATCTAGATCAGAATTAAAAACATTGTCGCCTTTGTAATTTTTTCGAAATCTTATACTCTCATCTTTATCAAGAGTCATAGAGTTCATTAGTTTACCATTTATATCTTTATTTTGAGTTCTTCAGTGTACTTTTTTAGTTACTGATCTCAACAGGTTAAATTTGTTAAATCTTTTAGTAGGTGTGCTCTACAGTGATACATTTTGTGTTTTCCTAACAGGGCTCGTTCTTTTGTATTGTTACTATTACATATTAGTTTATTCTTGTTCATGCAATAACATAAATGGCATTGAGATAGTTCTCATTTATGAATTTGTTATTTTCACATAAATTTATTTTCTTAAATAGTAATTCTGTAAAATGGATTAAATTAAGAAGTTTCGAATCGACCTAAAATAATTGAAAACAGATGTTTTTGTTTGTATTTTTAAATTATAATTATTAATAATGTTTTGTAAAATAATGTTTTATAAAATAATGTTTTATAAAATAATGTTTTGATAAGAATATGTTTATGCTGCTTACCTGACTTTATTGCAATTAAGTAATTCAAAAATAACTGTAGAAATAAACAGTATACGTCCATTTTGTGCAGGAAATGTTGATATTTTAATTATTTTGTGAAATACGTGCTGTTTTTCAAGCGGAAGTTATTGTGATCTCACCATTATTAATAACTAGTAGATTCCTCGCGGTTCCACCCAATTGGTTCCCGTTCCCGTAAGAAGACGGAGATAAAATATAGCCTTTCTTAATAAATGGGCTATCTAACACTGAAAGAATTTTTCAAATCGGACCAGTAGTTCCTGAGATTAGCGCGTTCAATCAAACAAACAAATCTCTTCAGCTTTATAATATTGGTATAGATTTTAATTAGATTATTATTTAGAGTTATTTGAAAATCCCATTTCGAGTGAAACATACGTCAAGAGTATTTTTTACGCCTTGCGGCTTGTTTTCATAGATTAAATTGTATGTTAGAAATGACATGGAAACTAAACAAGAGCCATTTTATTCACATCAAAAAAAGTCGGTGTTGCATTGGAACAGTTCTTAGCGTCGCTCTTGAAACAATGCTCCTCCACAACAACCTCGTCTTCACACTCGCATATGAAACATTCGTCCATGATTTTTCCTGGCTCACTACATTTGTAGGTTGTGTGTTCCAAATGTTTAACAGTGACTGTTATACTTTTTTTCGTTGCATCCGATATTAGTTTAGTATCTAAAAAGTAAAGCAATTTAAGTAATACATTTTTAGTTTAACATCTACATATTATTCACTTACTTAACTTCGTCAATATTCTACCGTCGTCTAGTTAACCGTCGTTCAGTTTTATCGGCACAACTTTGACTGTGCAGTTTTTTAATCTATTTCAATCAAAATCATTAGATAAAACTGTACAGTTAACACTGATGTGCAGTTTTAACTCAACAGTCGTGTTCAGTTAAAACACGTACGGGTCCGAAATAGGATAGGAATATAAAGGTGAGTTGCGTAAGACCTATCTTATATCTAATCTCTGCTCTGTGGAAAGCTCTATCATATATATATTTTTTTTTAATTTCTAACAATACTTACTATTGCCTTCTATTCTTCGACCCATTGATAAGTAATTGAATCCAGGAAATGCCTCTTCACAGAAAACGGACTTGGGCAGCGGGCGACAGAAACTATTGATGTTCCCCAAGTAGGGACAGATACATTGCCTACAGCTAGAATATTATCAAATTGATAATTTTTTTTTTATTTAGTTTGAGAATGTTAATGGTGTAGAATTTTAGTTTGGATGATACGAAAATTATTGCATATTTTACTTTGCACTACTTACCGAAGAATATACATTGATCCTGGAGAACATTCTTTTCTCTCTGCACTATCAGACAAGTGGTAAATGTAGCATTTGTCGTGTACATCTCTTCGTATTCGAGAATGTGCATTGAGATGTTTGATTGCTTTTATCGTGCTCATGTCCTGTAAATGTTTTGCAAGTTCTATTAAAAAGTCGATAAACTTATAAATAATATCGTATTCATGAAGATGACTAATTAACTTGGTTATTCTAGATATTATTACTACAGAATATTGTTTTAGATAATTTTATTTACTAACCAGTTTCGAACTTCGATCTAAATCAAAACCACCTGCAGTTGGTTTAGTTATACCCTTTTCTTTCTCATTACAAATAATTCGTTCGCAAGACGCGTATACTTTTAATCCTAAATCTGGACACAGGCATATATTGCAACCCATTGAAAACTCTTCTCCCGGGAAACATACATCCAAATTTCGGGTTGCATCATCGTGAACTTGATTTTCTAGTAAACTAATTGACGATTTTGATATTCTCCATCGTGACCCGCTGCAAGTATTATTAGTGCACACTCTATCTGCTTTATTACCATTTGGTGGGCAAACGCACACATTACAGTCGTCACTAAATAAGTGGCCAGGTATACAGCTATCAGATCTTAAAGCACTCTTCTCGCACGAATTTTTGGTACACTTAGCAACATTTTTAAGTCCATTGGGTGGACAAAGGCAAATATTGCAGTCAACTTCATAATAATCAAGAGGTTCACATACAAACTTTTCATTAGTTATTTTTATATTCTCAAAACAGTTGTTTTTAGTGCAAGCTTGTTCCCCCAATACTCCACCATCTGAACAAATGCAAAAGTTACATTTAACTCTAGAAATAGATCCCGGTGTGCACACTCCAGTTGAATCATCCACAGATTCTGGATTAGCGTGAGATTTATGTGATTCCATTATTATTCTTTTTGCTTCACAGTCATCATATGTGCACCACTTTGGATCAATCTTCCCCGCTTTGGAACAGTAACATGTATTACATCCAAAATCAACTAAAGTACTCGCTTCGCACTTTGTTGATGGATCAAATATTATTTCAGTATTTTTCAAATATTTATATTTTAAGTCCTGTGTAATATTTGTACAAAGTTTGAAATTCGTATCACCATTATCTGTACACAAGCAGTATCTACCATTATTGATGTATACTGTGTTTGGTTCACAGTTGTCTCTATTTCTAACTGTTTTTATATTAATGTTATCTATTAAATTTGTGTTGACTTTACTATCATTCAACACTTTCTCGAGAACAGTTATTTTACTTTGATATGAACAACATCTAGTACAATACTTTTCATCAGTAAGTCCATTTTTCAAACAAAAGCACTCCATACAAATGGGTACAATTTCTCCGGGACTACAAACATCCATGTGATTGTAATATTCAAAATCAGAGATCTTGGCGCAATCAAGCTCCAGACAGGAACTCTCATTCACAGTGCCCTCTAACGTACAGTCACAATAAATGCATTTCCTTTCAGTAAAAGTACGAGGTGTGCAAATATCTGAAGAACTTCTCAGTGAATGTAAATGTACCTGCTTAGTTGCGTTACAAGGAGTTTTAACGCATAATTTATCATCGGTTATACTATTTTCGGGACATCGACAAATATCGCATTCTTGCCTATATAATGTCCCCGGAATGCATCTCCGTTTGTATGTAGTTTGTGTCTGACATTTCTCCAAACATTTATCAAGAACGAAGTATCCATACTCAGAACAGAGACATTGTATACAAGGGAACAGATACATAACATTGGGGATACATTGGTTTTGTTTACTTAACGTAATGATATCGGACGTGTGGTCTACAGAGCAAGACGTGTCAACTGCACATTTGGCATCAGAAGCACGGCCCGAAGCAGGACAGAAGCAAAGACTACAGTTTATGTAATATGATCTGAATGGTGTACATCTCGGACCGTATTCTGCGAGTCCGTGATAAGAAATTCCAGGCTTTGTTACCCAATTTGAGCAAAAAGCGCTGGTGCACTTGAGTTGTCCATTGCTCTCACAAACACATTGGTTGCAGCCTTTCCAAACAACTTGTCCAGGTGGGCAAGGTTGACGTCTTGAAACAGTTTTGCAATTAGCTTCTGTATATCTACCTTGCGGGTCGCATAAACAGAGACGATCATTCAGTGCGAAATAAGTGTTTGGAACGCACGCACCTACGGGTCAATTTTCATAATAAAGAAAAATGTTAAAATAAAATATTCATTGGAATAAATAAAAAGTGACTTACGCAGAGAATGAATTTCATATGGCTGACATGTTAATATAACTAAAAATGTTAAACCGAGGGACATGTTTTTTATGTGTAACAAAAAATATTGATTATTTTAATCTACGTATAAACATAAATTTCAATCTTAAAACTAATTTCACGCTCAAAAGGCGGCTTAATTATTAAAATGCATTCCTAAGAAAGACGTTGTTTTATTTCTTTTCTATTTTGATTCATCGAGTTAATATCAAATCGTGACTTTACGATGGTAATTCCATTTACTTTTATATTAACAAACGTATCCAGTATTTCATGTTCCATTAAAGTTTGATCATGAAACATGAAATATTAATACTACCATATAGCAGGAATTAAATTTTTTTGAGAAACGAAGCAAAAAGACCAAATGATTCAGTAAATAAAACAAGATCATGAATAATAATTGCTTAAATTTATATTTGCCAACACATTTGCCAATTTTGCGTACTGCGTTCATTTAATAGTTCAAAGACCATGCTTATCTAAATAAGTCTCCCTATCTTGCAAATCCTTTGCCTGCGAATACGTGAGGCAGATCTTCTGGGTACATCTTAAGCTTCCGTCGGGTTGACAGTGGCACTCGTTACAATGGAACCTGTAATCATTTTCATATCTACATCTATATGTATTGTCAATGCTGCACAGACTATATTTTTCACTATCAACGCAGTAGGTACTAGTATTACAATACCCGTAATCATAATCATGATTAACAGCCGATTGACGTCTACGTCTAGCAAGGACTCCCAAAAACAATGGTCTCGAGCCGCCAGCATCCAGTGGCTATCCACCTCGTTTGATGAACTCGGTCCATCTATAGTGGGGGGGTCTAAAACACTGCGTTTTCCGGTGCGGGGTCGCCATTCCAACACCATGGGACCCCAACGTCATTCGCAACAATTGTCATTCGCGACTCGCTGAGCTATGTTAGTGACTTTGGTTTTTTTGAGGATCGCTACATCATCCGCTGAGTGACTTCAAAGAAAATCCCACGGTTAGCGAATAAGTCTCGGATCCGTAAGTAATTGGCGATAAGAATTTGTAAGAAATTTTCGACGTAAAGATGTCGCGGAGTTTCCCGAACGCTGCCCAGCCGAGCTGGATTCGACGGTTCACCTCTTTCTCGAAATAACTGTGCAATCAAGAGCTAATAAAAGTTAAGATAATAAAATCTATTTGAATTTTAATGTACATAATAAATATCGTAATTGTCGATGATTACAAAAACAAAACATAGGTAACATTTTCCCTAACGACTTACTTGTAGGAAACATTTGGTTTACACTTTTCCTTCTGAATATCTAGAGTTAATTTCATATTCGTGCCAGCTGCTGACGACAACAGTTGTTTTCCCGACATATGGTTCCCACAATTTGGTATCGGCTTGCACTGGTTTTGGTTGTTCACGCATTTGCAATCGGCACAGAGAAATTTGAAGTCTTTTTTGCATGGACGTCCTAGAAAAACGAATGTGCAGTAAATACACTCATTACGTTAGATCAGCCTCAGGACGTTAGTCCAACTAAATAAAGAGAACTTGATAGAACTAGAAGAAAACTAGAACTTAAATCTCCTTTTACGTCGTCAGACTACCAGAAATATTTTGGAACTTACGCACTAACTAGGCTTTGTTTTACTGGAGTATCGTGATTTTTGTTAAAACACATTTCGTTTATCTACATCTACACTAATATTATATAGAGGAAAGATTTGTATTTCTGTATGTAACGAATAAACTTCAAAACTAATATTCGTTATTTTATTACGAGAGCTTCTGTTGTGTACGCTGCGTAATCCGTCAAACGCAAACATTATTTAAAGTTACCCTTTAAAGGCTCTAAAATAACGCATTATTTGCGAAGGTGTTTTTATAAACTCTATTACCCAAATAATCCTTATTTCTTATCCAAATTCAAATCCAATATTCAAAATTGCTCTTGACATAATTTTCTGTTAATAAATGAATGTAACTAAAATACCTGTGAGTTCTTTCGATTGCACATTTGTGGCACTATCAAGGTCGATGCAATACTTCATAGTGCAAATCAGATCATGTTTGTGACTGCAGAAGCAAATATTACAGACAACGTAGTAACTCTTTCCTGGATCGCATTTGGCCCCCATATGTGGAAGCTCTGGAAGATCGATTACAGATCGCGTCTCCATTTCTGAGATATCCTTATCACTGAATCGGTCTGTAAGAAGTTACAACTCTGAACTAGTTAAATTAATGAAAGTAGCACTTTTAAAGTAAGCATTTTTTTTAAAGAATATATGCCTTATCTTTTAAATTGTCTAGTGGTTACGACAATAGACCAACGGGACGGGGATCGAACCACCACCCTTTGATGATGAGTCCGACCGCTCTCACCATTGAGCTATTGAGGCATTATTTACGACATTCAAGAAGCGACAACCCCATCAAAACTTAGTAGTAGAGGAGTCCGGAATGCTAAATTTGCAGTTACTACAGGTTCATTGCAATCGATTAGATTTGGTAGATTAGATGATAAAAAGAATAAATGGTTTTACGCTTTCAGCGGTGGGGAATAAAACTAAATACTTTAAAGACAATTTTTATTACTTTGGCATACTGAAATCATCAGAAAACATGAGCGATTATTCAGGAGATTATTTCAAGATAACAGAAATATAAGGGTTTTATTTTGTAACTTTGGAACCCTCCCATTCCATTATGTTATGCTCAAATCGTCAGATTTCGAAATGCACACCCTTTAACTATCAACTTACCTACCCTATCTTAATATGACGTGCGTGCGTGCGTGAATATTACTGAAGTTAGTTTTTTATGTATATTGCAAGGTATATTCCCTTATGTTCATCTGACGCGCTCGTGTAACTGCAAAAAATCCCTTCTTCGGCTCCCCTACTATATTTCTTAGCCTTGAACAAAACAAGCCTAAGCCTATCTGCCATAAGTTGCCAATGAGCTTTTAGTCAAAAGTCAAGTATTATGTCAGTCATATATTTTGAATCATCTTTGTATTAAAATAAAAAAATATATCTTACTAGGTAACTCGCCACTGCATGAGCGAGTACATTTTGCTTTTTCTTTATCATCACAAAAGCATTTCTTACATCCGCTGCTATAAATCATTCCGGGAACACATTTTCCTTTCGGTAATGTGAGCAATTTCTTCTTCGAACTACCTTTCCTAAGAGCTCCTGAATTTACTCCCTTAATTACTTTCTTTTTTTCATCATCTTTTACTTGCCGCAGTGCTTTTGGGAGTACTCCATTATTTAATTTCTCCTTGTTTTCTTTCTTATCTGATTCTTCTTTAGCTTGCCGCAGCGCTGTTTGGATAGTATTCTCAAAGCAGGACATTTTGGTGCACATAAGTTTATTCCGTTCTCCGCATTGACATGTGTTGCATAACATTTTGTACACCTTTCCCTGAACACAACTTTCACCATCTTGGATTTCTGGCAAATCGTTATGATCAATTTCATGTTGGTTGGCTGTAAGTAAATAGTAAATTAGTATACCTTGGGTAAAGACAATGGGTAGGCATTGCTTTTTTAAAAAACAGGTTTTTTAAAAAAGCTTTGGTGTAAAAGTAACAAAAAGAAACTAGAGTAGTTAAAAATTCCTGAATACACAACTTAATATAAATTCATTGATTATCAAAGTACGATATGCATATATCAAATTTGTGTCCTTCTAAGTTAGGTAGGTATACATTGACAATTTATACAAAATGTTTAATGCCTTTTCTAATGGCAAATATTACACGTGAAAAATTAGGAGACGTACAAAAGATGTAGATGTAGTCAGATTTTAGATCGCGCTTCACAGATTTATTGTCTGATCGCAAGTATCGGAAGGTCTCCCTGCAGTTGAAGGAACCCCATCTTCCCTCATAATTGCAGGTGCACAGCAGTTCCTCATATTTATAAGTAACATGTGGTTGACACTCGTCCTTGCTGGATTTCCTTGGATTTACTAGAAGCAAAACATTTGATAATCACATTACAATTTTTCTCGTCTTTGTATATAATTATGTATTTATGATTTATTATCATGCATTATGATGCCATGTGAGTTCTTGCTCTGTTTACGACGTCATGATGTCAGATGGAATATTAGCCTGGCCCCAGTGACGTAACGTACCTTGGAGGCCCTGTATCAAAATTAGTGGGGAGCCCCAAATGAAGGGTAAAGATTTCTCTTAGAAGAAACAAAAATGCTCGCTTAAAATAAGTATAACAATGACTTGACCTATGTTATATACAGGATGTTTTCAACTTTTGGGCGCACGCTTAACCCAGGGGAAAAAAGATTAGGTGGTGATTATTAGGTGGATTATCTACATAAGTTTACCTACTAATTTTTGCTTTCCGGGCGCTCAGTATCTTTGATACGGCTGTATCAGTAGCTACGCCCCTGCTTGGTCCGTTAGTTTATTGTTAGCACCTGCGTGGCATAACCGAACTTTGTCAGAGAAATCCAGATGCACAACTCGCAATTTTTCTGCCCGTGCCCACCACTGTTGTAGTGGTAGGCTTCGGTCTGATCTTTCTTAAATCTTACACGGTGTTTTGCATGGAGGTATTCAATCATCATCATCATCATCATCATGTCAGCCGATGGACGTCCATTGCAGGACATGGGCCTTTTGTAGGGACTTCCAAACATCACGATACTGACCCAGGTGTTCTATACCTACGCTAAATTTCCTTAGATGATGTTTTAAATCTATAATAACTAGGTACTATACCTATGAACCTACATCTTACTGGGTTATAAGTAATGATTACTCATTCGTTAACAACTCACCTACACTCAGTGGACAAGGGACGGCGTGGCAAACGAACAAGCCATCCTCTCTGCAGATGCACTCGTGGCATGGCCCCTTCACTACTTGAGTTGGCTTGCAAAGGGCATGTGGATGCACTGCGTATAGCATGGCGGGTTAAAACGAAATATTACTGCCTATATCATACAGCATACACAGAGCCGTGACAACTCAATGTAAATGACCTCTGTCTTCGATTCGGAGGGCGGAGGTTCGAATCCGGTTCGGAGCATGCGCCTCCAACTTTTCAGTGTGTAAGAAAATAAATATCACGTGTCTCAAACGGTGAAAAAATCGTGCGGAAACCTGCATACCTGAGAATTTTCTTAATTCTCTGCATGTGTCAAGTCTACTAATCCTCATTGGGCTAACGTGGTAGACTAAGGCCTAACCCTCTTATTCTGAGAGGAGACTCGTGCTCAACAGAGTGCCGAATATGGGTTGATAACGATGTTAATCCAGGATAAAATCAATTCCCATTTCAAATTTCACTAAAACTGGTTCAGTAGCTGCGGAGGAACAAACACATACATAATAATTTTCGCCTTTATAATATTAGTGTTATAATTAAAAGATGTAGCAAGCATTCATCTATACTTATAATAAATCTGTAGAGAGGTCAATTCTGTACATGAAATATATTTCCAAAATAACTATCAGCCGGGCTAGCATGGGCAAGGGATAAAATTTTTATCCACCCATTATATCCACTGACTAAGGATATAAATCCACCCGTCATAGCATGACCACAAGGGAAAGACAAATTAATCCCCGATTGACATTACGCGTGGAGATCTTTTCCTCGACTATGGCATATGGAGTGGATAAAATGATATACTTTGGGACTTTTGACATTTAAACGCGATAAATTTATCCCTGTGAAGTTGATGTGGGGATAAAACTTTACTTAAAAAAACAATTATGTCTCGCATGTTTTGGTCTTTAACAATTGCTTCGCAATATGGGGTAGGGTAGGGGTAGGGTAGCGGTAGGGTAGGGGTGGGGTAGGGGTGGGGTAGGGGTGGGGGTGGTGTAGGGGTGGGGTAGGGGGGGTGGGGGGTAGGGTTGGTGTAGGGGTGGGGGAGGGGGGGAAGGGGGGTGGGGGAGGGGTGGGGGAGGGGTGGGGTAGGGGTGGGGTAGGGGGGGTGTGGGCGGGGGGGTGGGGTAGGGTTGGTGTAGGGGTGGGGGAGAGGGGTAAGGGGGGAGGGGTGTTGGGGGAGGGGGAGGGGGGGTTAGGGGCGGGGTAGGGGTGGGGTAGGGTTGGGGTGGGGTAGGGTTGGGGTGGGGGTGGGGGGGGGGGGGGTAGGGGGGGGGTAGGGGTAGGGTAGGGCAGGGGTAGGGTAGGGTAGGGGTAGGGTAGGGGTAGGGCAGGGGTAGGGTAGGGGTAGGGTAGGGGTAGGGCAGGGTTAGAGGTAAAGAAGGGTAGAGTAGGGATAGAGAACAAGTGCACTTATGTCAAAACGAAGCTTGACCGGGTCCGCTAGTATGATAGATACTATAGATACCTACTACAAACCACCGCAAAAAACAATCACCAAACAAAACAATGCCAACAGAAAACAGATAAATAATATGCACAAAAAAACCAAATATTATCAAATTTACGTTTATTTCGGACTATTAATATACCTAATGCCAATTTATAAGATATATACAAATGGGTTGACAAGTCTTTCCCTCCGTTTATCCACCGGGAATATTATATCCACCGACGTGCCCATGCGCGGTGAGTGGATAAAACGAGTGTGGGGGATAAACGTTTTATCCTCTCCCCGTGGATAAATTTCTCCCTTGCCCGTGCTAGCCCTGCAGGGGGTGATTAGTGATCGATACTAATGACAAAAATGCAATTAGTAAAATTTTTGTCTGTCTGTCTGTATGTTCTTTATAGAAACAAAAACTACTGGACGGATTTTAACGAAACTTGGTACAATTATTCTACATACTCCTGGGCAGGTTATAGTATACTTTTCATTACGCTACGATCAATAGGAGCAGAGCAGTGAAGATAAATGTTGAGAAAACGGGAGAAGTTACTCAACTTTTTAAGCTTCCGTGGCGTGTACAGCCTTAATGGTTAAAGCTACATAGAAATCATGTATGACGGAAATGTTCTCCTTAAAATTATCTATAAAAAACAACAGCATATATATGTCTATCTTTTATGGTTGACTCACAACAACACGTGTAACTACCGATAGCTTAGCAGTTCGGAGATTTCTAATTATATTTGTCAACTCTTATGTTTATAACACTCATCACTCATCCCTAACTAAAAAACTATATTATAACGAAATACGCTAAACCATCGCGCGTGAATACTAATTCATGCTCGACGCGACTCGCGGGGGGTGGGGGGGAATAAATAAAGAAGTGCAGCCTTAATGAGTAGGGTAGGGGTAGGGTAGAGTAGGGTAGGGGTAGTGTAGGGCAGGGGTAGGGTAGGGGTAGGGTAGTGGTAGGGTAGGGGTAGGGTTGGGTAGAGGTAGGGTAGGGTAGGATAGGGGTAGTCGAAAGTTTACAACGATTTTCACGCGGACGAAGTCGCGGGCGTCCGCTAGTTTTTAATAAAACGAAGAATCAAAGTTACCAGAGAATATAACTCACCTATTAGAGAGTTCACATTGCACAAAGAAAGAAAAAAAATAAAAGCGATAAATCCCAGCCTCATACTAAAAACCACCATTTAAGAATGCTTAATTGTAAAACCAATTAGAGTTATGGCGTTATACCAGACCACTTCTACCTAAAATCATAGGTTGTAATTTTGTAATTGAAATTCCATTACGTGATAAGAGGTTATTGAATTTTGATTTCTTTTTTTGGCGTAATATATGAACAATTACAAGTCTATCAAGATAAACCAAAGTAATTAAATGAAGAAAGAGATAAATAAAAGTCCATTAACATTACAGAAGAACTATAGAAGACCAAATACTAAACTGTAATAAACTAAACTCAAATAATTAAAGTTACTTATAACAAAAATAATCTTCTTAACATCCAAACCATTGGTCTATCTACAATACAAACTAAATCAAAAATTTTTCAGTAGCATCCAACTATTATGTTCCACTAAAAACCAAAAAATAATCCAAGCAAATGATATAAAAAGTCATCAAAATGGGATGACTACAAAAAGTTTTAGGTACATGAAAAATTAAATTGAGAACATCTTCCGTTTATTCGTCGGTATTCCGTTTTTGGCTGGTGGGGGCTTCGGCCGTGGCTAGTTACCACCCTACCGGCAAAGACGTACCGCCAAGCGATATAGAGTTCCGGTGCGATGCAGTGTAGAAACCAAAAGGGGTGTGGATTTTCATCCTCCTCCTAACAAGTTAGCCCGCTTCCATCTTAGACTGTATCATCACTTACCATCAGGTGAGATTGTAGTCAAGGACTAACTTGTAATGAATAAAAAAAAAGTCGGCTAAAAATAATACACCATTTAAAAATCTGGATGTTATAATTATAAAAGAAAAACCAGTTAAATAAATTCAAATGTTTTTTATTTGAATCATGATTGATTTCACACAATAGTAAATGTATTATCTAATACCTACATGAGTACCTTAAAAGTACAAGAAAACTACATTACAACGAAAATATTTCGCTAACTAAGTTATTATAATAATTACATTCTCTACAACTCTATTGCATTACTAATGACTGATGAATTAAGAATTATGGAGGACTAATTTGATATGATTGATTTTGTCTTGTATACATGTCTTGATTATACTCTAGACCGAAAGATAATTTGAAAATTTAACAAACCAACAGCAAGAAACTTACAACTTTTGGTAAAATAAAGTGTAGAAAATAAAACAATAATAAAGATCACATATCTGAAATTAATTAATTAAGTTCACGATCCAAGTAACTAAAGAAACAAAACCTAAATTAAAATCAGCTGTCTTTAACTTTAGTTGATCTTCAAATTTATAAATCGTCAGAAATGATAAACAAAATACTTTAAAAATTACAGAAAAAAAAACAAATTCAGATGATGTAAATCTTACGCTGATGGATTTTGTTATTAGAAATAAACCAATATAATATTTAAAATTTTGATACTGTTTGATTTAATGTTGTTATAAAAGATATTGACGACGATAAAAATAATACAAGCACACGATTTGCAAAAAGCAAATCACGCTTACATACTAACACTTAACTAATTACAACACTCGAAAACAATGAATCTAAAGAAGATCTAAATCATTTATCTACTCGTAAATACAAAGATGCCCTTAGTACCTTTAACAATGATTCAATGTAACACAGACGTAATGTATACCTTATCAACTAAAATACATTTTTAAGCAAACATACAAATGATGTCCAAATTAAGTGTTTAATTAAATACTTCAAAATCAATGTTACTGATCATAGTCCATAGATCACTCGTATATCTACGTTTAAGAATCTTCACCTTTTACTACCAAATACTTCAACCTTTAATGTGATCAAATTATTACATCACACGATACCCGACAGCGTTTTCATGGTACAGTTTGATGTATTTTAAGTTAGAAACGACATTATGAATATGGTGAAATAAAAGAAAATTGCAATCACAAAATAACAATGCATGTTATTGTTTAAAAATAAAAGTAGAAGACTGAAAAAAGGTATTAAGAATTTGTAAATATACTCAAAACCAAAGAAATTGTGTTCCAAAAAATTAATAAGGTATCGTGTGATAATATAGATCAATGAAATGGTCGGAGTAATGTTCTAGTCGCATAGACGTACTGTGCAGAATACGCTCTTGCCGTCCGCTGAGCAGCTGCAGTCGTTGCAACCACGTTTGAATTGCTCGCCAGGGTTGCAGCGGAAACTTAGGTCAGATTCTGGAGAAAAAGCAAAATTTTACAAATTGTAATGAAAAACATATTAAAATACAAGCTTATAATTATAAAATGCGCTAAGATATGTATGTCACAAAAATGTTTTTCAAGAAAAATGAGCTCAGACTAAATAGGTGTACTTTGTATATCGCAGGAGTTTCAATGGCTAACTTTTGACCATATCCAGGGTGTCATATTACCGAAGATACGCCAGTGTACCTTTCAATTAAATTTAACGTGATGAAGTTGATGTTGAAGAAGTGAAGTTGAAGTTGAAGAATGAAGTTTTTCTAATTGCCATTTTAGTTCAGACTTAAAAAAAAGTAAATGTTTTCATTTCACTAGTAATTTTAACTTCGCTAAATTAAATCGCAACTACGCTAAAGCGGTAGCTTTAGCGTCTTTTAAGTTATTTACCTGATGAAACTTCGTTCTCTTCATCTTCATTAGGATTGTCCTGCTTGCAGCGTTTGATGGAGCACGTCGCATGGTTGCCGTCAGCCTCACAACGACATGCGTTACAGTCTTGGTTGAACACGCTGTCTGGTACGCACTGGGTCTGTACTTGTGTCGTTGCTTCCGGAAAAAATATTATTTTAAAAACAACTCGGGAGCCTCACAAGAATATCTTTAAGAATATGTCCCATTATCTTAATTATTTTTATCCCATTTCGGCTTTCTAACCCACAATTTGTCTTCTGGGTGTGTTGTTACTTTAGATTTAAAATCTAAACATGGTCTAAAACTTTAATGCCAAAGGCTTATTGTTATCATCTGGAAGATCTGAATCATCCAATCAGTAAACTATTTCGCTTGTTTTTCATTTTTAAATACAATACAAAGTAAAAAGAAGTTAATACCCATTTTCAACACACATTTTCAGGTTCCCTACGATAGATTCTCTAGTTTATGGAACAAAAAACTGAGGTCTTTTGTTTTTGATGACAGTTTTTGTTTTTACCTCGTTTCCTCCTCGCTCCACCGTTACCATTGCCGTTCTGCGCTGCACAGTCGATGCGTGTGCAGGAGAAGTCTTGGCCCTCGTCGTTGCAGAGGCACTTATTGCAATCCATGCGGAACTCTGTACCAGGTTGGCAGGTTTTCGGCGTCTCCTACTGAACACCATACGCGTTATATCTGGGTTGTGTTGTACTCATTATATCAATAAATGTATTTTATAATTGAAATATGGAGTCAATTATTTCACTTCGGCTAGTTGCCTCGACAAGTGACAGAACGGCTGGGCCATTTTTTGCGCAAAGAATCAGTCTGACTGTTCAACGTGGAAATACAGGCAGTATTCTTGCAAATATTCTATGTGGCATGGTTTGTATAGTTATTAGGATAAACTTAAGTTTCCTGCTGTATTTTTCTCAATAACAAAGTCAATTATAAAATATAATAATTTTTAAAATTAGAACAAATAGTTAAAACGTTGTTACTCGTACAACTTCAGAATCTTTAATAGACAACAAGTTCTTTCGTTTTAACTCTGCATGGTAATTGAGAAATGTTATAATATTTTACAATATAATGCAATACCTGCGCAGTCGCTCGAACTCTTCTATTCAAGGATATGTTCTGAAAGAAAAAAAAATATTATTAGTCAGAAATCTGCCAAAACCATTCGCTGTTTCAAATTCACAGTTGTGCTTTACATGTTATTTATATAGATATATAAATTTAATAAAAACAATAAATATAAAATATTGTTAAGAACAATCAATAAAGGGATAGCTAAAATAAAACTTTGAAAATAATCCGCCACCGAAGACTAAAACAATTCGAAAAAACCAAGACGTTATTTAAAAAAGATAACGTAAAATAACGTAATCCATAACCACATCACCATTACCATTACCAAAAAAGAATATTGTAATTAAATTAAATATAAATTAACAATAAGATACCAACCAAAGCCCTGCAACTATTTAATAGAACAAATACAGAAGAATGTAAATGTAAAGAGCCGGGCTCAATGAAATATACAATTGCGTCGCCAGTAAACATTAATGATGGAAACAAAAGAATTTTAGTCAACAATAAAAAAACCATAGCTACTAAGCCTAACACCAGAACCAAAAATAAAACACACCTTTCCCTTTTCCTCCGGCACACACGCTCTGCGTGTACAAGAGAAAGACATTCCGTCGGGATTGCAACGACACATGTTACAATCTATCTCAAAAACTTCGTCAGGCCTACATTTCCTCTTGATTTCCTGTAGATTCTGTGAGTGTTTCACATAAAAAACAAATGAAAATCATATGGAGGATATAATATTAAATTTCATTGAGAATGTATTAAATTTAAAAGAGATTAAATTAAAACTTACAAGAATGCAGAACCAATTGGTTAAAACTAAAATTTTACTTTACTTTAACAAAAAAATATTTATAAAACGTGAATTTTATAAACACTTTTAATTATATATTGGATACCAATATTAAAATCAAATAATAAGCTCAAAGACCACAATCACAGCTGACTTTATTCTATTTTAGCGCCCAGTCACCAATACATCAGGATCTACCTCTGGTTTGTCTTCTATTACTTCTTCGGGCAAGTCTGTAATGCAGACTTTTCTAGTACAAAAATAGCTAGTGCCGTCTTCATTGCACCAGCAAGTGTTGCAATCTTTGATGAACATGCGATTTGCGGCGCATACAACATCCTTCTCGTTTGTGGCTGACCTTAATACCTAGAACGTAATTCAGTGACAGGATAACACATTCAGAAATCTCATTCGATTATCTGAAAGTTCAAATTTGACGAAAGAGAGAAGATTGCCAGAACAGCACGTCTACTCAAATGTACGTTGTCAACATCTCCTGAAGATCCTCTGGATTTGGATAGATATAGGTAGAGAATTTTCTGTAGGATTTGAGTGGGATACGTCGATTTTTACACTTAAGCAGAAGAAAATTGTAATAGAACAAAAACAGCTTTGTATTTTGAAAATCGTTTAATATTAAAATATAAAGTCTACGAAGTCCTTACGTCGCTCGTATTTTAGGGCATAATTGGTTGCAAATCCTGGAAAATTAAAAAAGGCATGTCAATATTTTAAATACTCGTATTTTTTTATTAATTACATATCTAAACGGATTTTATGCAATTTCGTTTACCTTTAATTCATGGAATACTTCCACGTCATCAGGCAAAGGGCATGGTTTGTTGGTGCAACTGAAGTCCATTCCATCGACGCTGCAATGGCAAGTGTTACAGCCAATGTAGAAAGTGCCGCGGGGTTTGCATACCGAATGGCGTTCTATATGATCCGCGCCCTAGAAATGAAAGAATATAATAAAAATCTTAAGCTAATTTATCTTAATAGCTAAATTTATCATGCCCACGTGGAACGGAGACAGGAATGTTGGCTACATTTCTGCGTCGGACATCCAAACTTCCGTTGCCCAAATGATGAGCCTGCCTTTCTGTCACCAGACGAGGAAATTGTCTCCACGGCAATATTAAATTACTTCAGATCATATTGTCATTGTTAAAAGGTATTTTAGACGATTGGATAAGATGGCGTGGATCAATAATGTAACCAAGATGAAGGAAAATTAACCAGGAAAGTATGTGGTCGTTTATAATCCCTAAGGTATTATTGATGTTACGTATATTGATTATTATAAACGGCCACCATCAATTTTTCAGACTCCATATTATATATTTTTGGAGTTTTATGGACCATGGCTACCAGGGATTCTTAAGTCTTAAATGCACGCGGCGCAATTTCATAGTCCATGTACGTGACCGAGTATAACGCTTATGAACTTGAGCATATTCAGCAGTTGCGCATGAGGAATGGATGAGATGCTGCCAATGTATCTAGGCAGCAAACTGAAGCACCCCCTATGGAGACAGTGCTATTGTCAGCTAGACTTGATATATTTTAACCAGTAGGTATATTTACCTCGCTTTCCATAAAAACTTCAACGTCATCATTAACATCCCTCTCCATGCACTCCTGGTTGGTGCACGAATAGCTGAGTCCGTCAGATGCACAAACACAAAAGTTGCAGTACAGTTTGAAGGAAGCATTGGACTTGCAGATGGCTGATCGTTTTACTACATTATGATCTGTAGCACCGCTGTTACCCTGAAACATGGCAATTTGATGATACAGATATATTTTTACAGCAGTTAAGCAACTGTATGTAACTGTATGTAGAGTTTTATGTGAGCAAACTACCTCCATCGATCTTTGACTAAATCAATAAAAGAACCTAATTTATATAAATCCATAAATCTAACCTTCACATTTGGTTGTGGAGTTTCTGATGAATAATCTATAAACAAAACGCTTTGGTGTAGTTTTGTGCCTACCAACTTTGGGCAAATATCGACAGTGACATAGTAACTTCCAAAAGTAACATGTGACTGACAACGTAACATCGGAGATAAGCTGCAGGAAGCTTGTGTCAGATGGTACGGCCACGTTGCATGGCGTCCGCAGAGCTCCGTGGTTAACAGATGTCTGAACATCGCAGTCCCTGGAGCTAAATCCCGAGGCCGCCCCAAAAAGTGCTGGCTCAACGACGGCGGACTTGAGAACCAATAAACTTAAGAAGTCGAACACCCAAGATAGGGCAAAGTGGGCGAGATTATGCCGGTAAGCGGACCCCACGTAATGGGACCACGCTAAGAAGAAAAAGATAGTAACTTCCAATAGATAGATAAAATGAGTTACAACCCCAGATTATTATTATCATACAATTTTGGAAGATGTGTGTGTCCTAAGTTGACGAATTTCTTGAGGATAAAATGTCATAATGTTAAAAAATATAAAATCATTGGATATTAACCAACATAAGATTTAGTTTATAATTACACTAAAACTAAATGGAATATAAATGTGTCCATTAAAATACTATTCAAAACAATATAAAAGTAATATACTTACCCTTAATAATTGAGGTAAAATACAAATTGTAGTGCCTCCTTCCACCCAAGTGCTAAGTGTTTTATTTTAAACTATTGCAAGACACAGATGTGGGTGTATTATTTTGTTTGATGAATATTAAATAATTTTAAACGTTGTTTCAAAATGAATCACTGTTAATAGACGGACCGGTGAATTTAGTCTAAAATTTAGTATTAGTTATGGTTATTAGCTACAACCCTATTTCAGATAAGTGTTTTTCTTTTGTTCGGGGTCGACAATATTTGACACTCGTGCCCTAAAAATACCTCGTAAATAATGGGCCTTTTTAAGCCCCTTGAATAAAAATTTACTATTTTGACCTAAAAATTCCCAACAACTTTTTGACCTAGTTCAAGACTCAAAACAGCTATTCACTAGAGTAACGGGGTCTTCCTTCCTTCTCTAATTAATTTTTAACCGACTTCCAAAAGGAGGAGGTTCTACGTTCGGCTGTATGTATGTTTTTTGTATGTTTGTTTAGCGATATTTCAATGTTCAATATTGTCGACACGAAATGCCAAATATCTAGTCGGTTGGGAAATTTTAGTCAATTTTCTTTCTATCTCTTTCGTAGGTATAGGCACGAGTAAGTCTCACTTTCGCGAGGGGTACGTGACGGCCATTACCAGCAAGTAATGTTGAAATTTATAAACGTAATGTCTAGTAGTTCCTTTCCAATTCCCTTATTATGATCTACGACGCAGAGGTATAGGTATTAAAATATACCTACTGGTACAGTAAATAAGTCTAAGATAAAATATAGGTAGTCAAGACTTTATAATTAAGCAATATTGCCTGGAATGAAGCAAATCCAATTGCCGGTGTAAACGCACCTTAAAAGGTGTTAGACTGAGGGCATGTGCACACCACGTTTTTTAATCGCGCCGTTGACGCGCATTTTAGAAACGTGCGTCGACGGCACGCTTTTATCCTACAGAGCATTTTGTTGTCGTTTGTATTTATTGCACACGCGCGTCAGCGTTTGTATCGCTACAAACGAGCGTTGACGGCGCGATTAGAAACCTAGTGTACACATGCCCTCAGTCTAACACCTTCTAAGGTGCGTTTACACCAGCAATTGGAATTGCTTCATTCCAGGCAATATTGCTTAATTATAAAGTCTTGACTATATTTTGTCTTAAACTTACTTACTGTACCAGTTCATATTAAGGGAATTGCGTTTACACCAGCAATTGAAATTGCTTCATTCCAGGCAATATTGTTTAATTATAAAGTCCCTTGATGTCATTAGTGACTATAATGAAATGAGCTGCGCAGTATAAATTATTATGTGTTAATTAAACACAAAATATGAGATGATTTAATGCCACAAATAAAACCTTGAAAATTATGGATATTAAAAGTTGTACAACTTACAATTTGAGGTTCATCATTTTTTGAATTCTCTCGTTTAGGATTGAAATTCGTTACTGAAAAAAAAACAATAAAAAGTGAACATTTTATTGAACGACTACACATATGTATACAGAACCACAGGACGCCCGCGATTTTGCCCGCCTTTAGACCTCCTTATGCCTAGTTCGGATTACTTTAGTATTTTACTCGAGTACGAACGATTTTTGGGCGATAATTCAAGAAAAAAATTGTACTCACCTAAAATACTAAAGTAGTCTGAACTAGGCTTTAAGCCGACCCTTGCGCAAAATTCTTAGCAGACGTCTACGAACTATAACCTCAACTTTGTACGTCAAGCAGTTTAAATAAACAGACTGTACGGAACCCAACCAGGCACCAGCCTTGGGCACAGGCCAACACGGACGGGGAGGCGGTTATCCTCCTCGTTAGTGCATCTTGCGTCTAGGTACATAGCCACAGCGCGAAGACACCCATGCCGCGAGAGGGGTATTACTACTACTTACTACTTTTTACGAATAGTAGTAGTATAAATATAGAATATTGCACGTCACCAATGTTTTATTCGAATCCTCAGTAAGGATCCCTGTACGCGATTCCAGCTCGCGGCCTGGACAGGGTAGAAGTAACGCGAAGGCAAGCACGTCTGGACCCAAAAAGGGTAGGTTGTACCATCGATATAAATCGTAAGATGGGCCCCCTGGACCCCCTGGACCCTCCATATCAGAGAACGCACAATTTTATGTCATTACCCAACATGCACGCACATCTTATCTTAGTACTTAACAAGCGCATGCTGTGAGTGGACGCGGACTTGAAAAAGTATTTACTGTTTTGTTATTATTTGAATCCCTTAATTAGGCCATCGTGTTCATTTTGGAAGTGTAAAAACACAAGCTACAACATGAATAAAGAGAAATGTGTTACGAGTGATGACGTACTCAATGTGCGAAACCAATGACAATTCCGCGACGCTTTGAGTCCCATCTAAAGATCTACGATCGATGGGTTGGACCTACCACGTTACAAGGACTTTCAAACAACTATGACTTTTCTTACTGATATGTCCATTGCATCCTATCCTGGTGCAAACTGGTCTTCCATCATAACACCAACAAGTGTTGCAATCAACTTTCCAAGATGTTTCTGGTGCGCACATCTTCTCTGGCTCTGAAAACAAAGTACCATGGTAAAATAACAAGCAATAATGACTTAAAGTAGGTATTGCTTTTTTTATTGAGGAAGAATATAATAAGGAAGAATATTGGCTGCATTCCTGCGTTGGACAGCCCGGCTGATCCTTTGCGCAGAAAATGAGTTCTGTCAGCAGTCGAGATAACAAGCCGCGGTGAAATGATTCGGTGAAAAAAGGAATTAAATTGGTTATTGACTTATTAATCAATTCTCGTGTGTGTTTGAACTTCTAATGAACCTTACAAGCCTCAATAACTCAGTTGTAATGTAAATTCGAGACTATGTACCTATGTTAATACCTAAGAGCCTCGAATTATAAAGTTAAAGGTATATTTCGGGTTATCTATGATTTTAAGTTCTTTGTCAAGGAGATTGTCCAAAATTGTATGGAGCCCAGAATCAGTCATTGTACCCTACGGAAATAAAAGAAGATATTTTTTAACTATTTTTGATTATACAAATCTACGAATTTACTTTAATTCTTTCGAAATAATATTCATTATCTCACAAGAAATGCAACAATATTATGGGTAAATGACATTTTCAATGCAGTAATCGAATTGACGTTTGCTGTCAATTGTCATGTCATAGTTGCTCTATGGGCGCCATCTTGATATAAATCAAAAACTTGGGTTTTTATATTATTTATTTCTTTTTATTTAATAAAATCCTTGTATTTTTTTAAATTTTAATGACGGGGTACAAGACTGGACCTGAAATGGACTATCTCCTTTTAGGACTTTTTTAATCTTTAATGATGTGCATTAATTAATGTACATAAATGAATTGTTTTATTCGCGTACCATCTTCTAATCCTATACAAGCCATTTCTGTGCACGACGGGTATCCATCTTCCGAACAGAAGCATTCGTTGCATTTGGACTTCCAACGCGAGCCCACCAAACAGTCTTTAGATTTGTCCGTCGGTGGTAAGGTAGTGGCATCTGAAAATATAAGAAAATTCATATTATCATATGTTCTTAACACTGATGTAAAAAGGTAGGTTTATAAGTTTATCGAGTCTACCTACTAACTGTATATACGTGTGTATCTGTGGTACGGGCATTGTAACGGACGAAACAAAAACACAGAAATAATCGGCGAAAATGAGCTCTTCGGGATGTATATCGTTGCAAGGGAAGTTGACAGTTGGATAATCTTTAACGAACTGCGGGGGTTTAAATATCTGTCAAAAATGACAGTTGCCCTAAAACGTTATACGTTCCGTTATTTACCCGGCCAGCTTATTTTATTAAATAGGTACAATAAATAAGGTCGGGATTTCCATTTGAAATACATATTACAATAATTTGCGTCGCCAACACTTTGTAACGGACGAAACAAAATACAGAAATAATCGGCGAAAATGAGCTATTCGGGACGTTTATCGTTGCAAGGGAAGTTGACAGTTGGATAATTCTTAACTGAGTGTATTCAAATATCTGTCAAAACTGACAGATGCCCTTGAACGTTATACGTTCCGTTGTTTGCCCGGCCCGTTTTATTTTATTAAATAGGTACAATTAAAGTATACAATTGCGTCGCTTACAGGCATAAACGAATTGAGTTATTATAAAGCGTTTTTGTTTTTGTTGGAAAGCTGACGTTATTGGTATTATGGTTCTTATTGTGGTTATTATGGTTCTTATTGGTTCATATACGACCCGATATGCCAGTTAAAAAGCCAAAAGCTTTCGGAGTTTTTTTTAGAATGATGGAAATAATTTCTGACAATAAAGTCGTTTCACGAGTGTCGAGAGATTTTGAAAATGTTAAACCGAAGCTAACAAGTCTGGCAAGTTATGTTAGTCTGGTGGCAAGACGGGCGGAATGACTGCGCGGGTGTGAAAAATCGTGCGTGCGGGAAACTGAGGTGCATCAGTCGTGGGTTTTTCATCCATCTCTAAACGCCCCCCGGTCCGCGCGGTCCATCGGGAGTTTTACGAAGGAAGTTACCAAGCTATAGTCTCTAAAATGTTTTTCAGATAGCATTCAGTTCGTTTCACTCTTGAAAGGTTGCCGCGATTCACGATAATAGTACGAATTATGAATGTCATAAGGCAGCTGTCAGTTGTCACTGTACTCATGCTATCTGAAAAACACATAAATCTTACAATGCCTTAGAAAAGACTACATTTGGGTAAAATTGTTTTGCTTATTGCTTTTGATCTTCATTAGAATATTTTCAATAGCAACTCTTTCCTATAAATAAATTCTACCTGGACATGAAACCTAGACCCTCGGCGTTACTTTAATATGCACATTTTCGTGATTAATTTGACTTACAGAGTCACAAACAGACAGAAAGTCAGATGAAACGTAATAACCGTAACTGGAACCGTGCTCTCCGAGAGTTGAAACTCTAATTTGACGACTTTCTGAATCCAGGCTATATTTAAAAGGAAAAGGACCCAACATTTCGAACTCTCATGATTCGCTATGTTCTAAAAATTACCTGTTTCTGGTGTAGCTGGAGGAGAAACATCTGGTAACGATGGCAATGCTGACAGGCAGCCAATCAAAGTGCAGACACTGTGCCCGGTCTCGAGACACGAGCAAGTGTTGCACTCCTTCTTGAACGTCGTCTTTGGCTTACATCTGATGGGATCTCCTGGAAATTTAAATAATAACCGTGATCAAGGCTTTTCTGCTTCGGAACACATAGTTTCCTATGTATTGTGTTTATGCTCTTCAGCGTTAGAACATCTGAGTGCATGTTACATACTTTGGTACGTTCTACAGCTAAAACCGACTGTACGTAGCTGAACGAGTTCCGTCTTCGCCGGCAAAGAAGAGATCCCCGATATCTGACGAAAGCCGGACGTAGGTTTTTTAACTCACGATCTCGTGAGCGCCAGGACTGATACACGCAGGCTAAAACACCCTTCTAGAAAGGCCCTTTAAGCCGATATCCGACTCTCAGAGGAGACGGGCCCAAAATCCCCGGTGACTAAGGAGCCGTGTCTACAATCAGAAAAAAAGCTCAACGAGTCGTTGAGCTGGTTAAAATGGCTGAATGGTTGGGTTCTCAAGGTGCTTAAATGACGACCCATAACGTTTTAAAGCACCGGGGGTACTTATACTCGTAAATACGCTCGACCCTTTAAAACTTTTACATAGTCAGGATTTCATCTGACAGTAGTCGTTCAAGAATTATCACCTAAAGTCCTCTAGGCGTCAACCCACATTGGAGCTGCTTGGTGGGTCTAAACTCCATAACCCCTCTCATGTAAGCTTAGCCCCGAAGTGGGTCGTTAAAATAAGCGGATATTGATGATGATAGATAATAGCAGTTATTACCGTAATCGCCTTTTTCGCAAACATCCATCCTGGTACATTCTGCATGGCCCTCCTCGGAGCACCGGCATTTGTGACAATTGCTGTCCCATTCGCTCCCGGCCAGACATTCCGCCCAGCGGTCCTTTTCTCTCTCTCTAACATTACTGGAAGGTTGTGTTGTTTCTGGAACTGTCAAAATCAAAATCAGAACTATTTTCAAGAGCGTCAAAAAGACAGAGATTCTCAACCCAGCGGTGCCTAAGCCTACCTTTGTAGATTAATACAAAAGAGGTAAAGTTTGTGGTGTTGTAGAGGGTAATCTCTGGAGCTAGAACCAATTTTTAAAAGTTCTTTTATCTATAGAAAGCTGCGTTATTTGTGGGTTATTTGTCCGCTTGGTGGGCTATATTATATACCCCGTATTCTCACTACTATTATAGAGCATTTTTACCTTTTTCTGTATTTTCTGATATGCACTGTGCATCCTGTTCCGATCCGGGTTGGCAGCTCAGTGCTGGAATAATAAAATTAATAACTTAAATTTATAATATTTGTATAAATGAGTATCAATTGTGTTATACGCAAAACTATTCCTTGGTAATACGATCGAGGTTCGAAGATTTAACGGATGGTCATCATCATCATCATCAGCCTGTATTCGTACATAGCTGGACCTAGACCTTTCTGAGAGAGCGCCGTCACACAGGATCCCTTCGCTTTCACCGGACAGTCGCCCACAACTATTTTCAAAAAAGCTGTGTACTTTGAGACATTTTTAGTTTTATAGAGGTCTCTCATTATAGACTTTCGCGCTATATCGTCTAGATATACGAGAATTTTTACTGATTTTACTTGGCGTACCACCACACCACCGTCCACCGGAGGTACCTACTTAATATTCAACCCAGTTTAACCATGCGGGCGAATCTGAATAAAAACCATACCTATTGCAGAGTAAAGATACCTATTGTCTGACATAGATTCATAACTACGCCGTGGATTTTTGTTATTTTCCAGTTAAGAGCAAGTTAACAAACGAACACAAGAACTGTAGTTAGAAAGCAAATATAATGTTAGTGGCATAAATAATAATCGAACATTAAATATGGCATTTGTGGTCCGTCTGATTAATTATAGAGCTCTATAATATCATTAGAGCAATTGAGGCTTCAAAAGACCCGAGTCCGTTAAATTAAAAAGCAAACTCCCGCCATAGCGCGCGCTGACGGTGGAGCGTCCCATTTTCGCGCCACATTTTTTTCCAACGATGTCTGCCGAAAGTCACGTGGCATCGTTTCGTCGGTTCGCCTGGCCGGTCCTCGAATTGCCCTCTAACCTCGCAATTATTGCAGTTCTATTAATAGCGGGCCACAATTGTCTCGATAATTACCACTCGACCAAGATAGCTTTGTCGGCGGGAATTTCGAAAATTCTTAACCTAAACAACGGTAACGAACCAATTTAGGATCATTTGTAAGTGTGCGTGTGTATACGAATTGATTAACAGTTGTGCTTGTGTGCGTGTTTAGGAACGTTTTTTGTTACGCGACTAAAACTAGAAGTGTGTTGTTTTAGAATTTCTATTAAGTTATCTAATATAAGAGCTAAGTACGAAGGCCAGCTTTTCATACTAATAAATAAAATTTAAATTTTACAAATTACTTAAATTGAAATGTGTTACTTTTAATTGAGTAACAGCAAAGTATTTCAGCTGGATGCAGGCGCCAGGCGGTTCACGATCGTGATTTTTGGAAGTCCCTACAAAAGGCCTATGTCCTGCAGTGGGCGCATGATATGATGATGATGATGATAAAAGGAGTAATATAGTCTATATTTTATCCCCATATTCCTACAGGAACGGGAAGTACACGTGTGAAACCGCGGAGCATTCGCTAGTCATTTAGTATGCATTAGTTATACACAGAGTCACAAGTGCATATACTTGTATGCATTTTGCATGTAAGTAATACATTGTACGTCGTATAAACCTAATTTTCCGCACATTACTTGCATTAGTTACATATTATAATATAAATATGAATCGTTATAGCCCAGTGTATGACCTCTACCTTCGACTTGGTGGGCGTAGGTTCGAATCCGGTCCGGGCCAAGCACCTCAAACTTTTCAGTTAGGTAGCAATGTGCTTTATAATATTTGTATAAATATTATAAAGCACATTGCACTTCACACTCGTAGAGAATTAAGAAAATTCTCTGGTATGCAGGTTTCCTCACGACGTTTTTCCTTCACACGTGATATTTAATTTCTTAAAATGTACATAACTGAAAAGTTGAAGGTGCACGCGCCGGATTCGATTCGAACTTCGCTCTCCGAATCGAAAGTAGAGGTCATATCCACTGGGCTATCGCGGTAAGGCTAAACACGCTTACCTTGAAACATAGAGAAATTAGATATGGAGACACATCGCACCCAAATTTACCAAAAAAAAATTGAGGGGGACGAGGTATCGAAAATATTCAACACCAATAATTTTTTTCTGTCTTTACCCTACACTCTATTACAAATTTGAAACGCATTATAGAAATTTTTATTATTATTATTTTGTTTTTTATATGTTGGTTACTATTTAACGCCGCTACTACTGAAGCGATTTAGCGGAAATTTTAAATGGAAATAAGTTTTACTCTGGATTAACACATAGGATACTTTTTATCACGATATTCCAAAGAGTCGGGCTGTGAATTGATCCTTGGGGCATGATGATGATGATGATGATGATGAAAGTTTTTGACTAAATACATATCGATACGGCTTATTCAAAAAAAAATTTTTAAATTCTTGTCTGTCTGTTAGTTCCGGCTGAACCTATTTTGACGGGATTCTCACTAGCAGGTAGATGATAAAAGGAGTACACACAGAGTTACAAGTACATACACTCGTATGCATTTTGCATGTAAGTAATACATTGTTCGTCGTATAAACCTAATTTACCGCACATTACTGTGCATTAGTTACACATATTATAATATAAATATGAATCGTGATAGCCCAGTGTAGGACCTCTGCCTTCGATTTGGCACCTTTCAGTTATGTGCATTTTAAGAAATTAAATATCACGAGTCTCAAACGGTGAAGGAGAAACATCGTAAGAAAACCTGCATACCTGAGAATTTTCTTAATTCTCTATGTGTGAAGTCTGCCAATCCGCATTGGGCCAGCGTGGTGGACTATTAGCCTAAACCCTCATTCTGCGAGGAGACTCGTGCTCGACAGTGAGCCGAACATGGGTTGTCAATGATGAGGCAGACAGAGCGCACGGAACACGACGATGTCAAAGCCGATCCAAAACAAAATTCAAAAAAACGAATACATTCTCGAGTCAGTACGAAGCGTCGCATCAATAATTTTCAATATTATTCAAGAAAAATGGCGTCTTTCTTTTAAAAACTGTTTACAAAAACTAAAGAAATAAGATTTATTGGTAATTTATTGATTATTACCTATATTAATTTACATAATTGTTGTTAGTGTTAAAATTTGAAATACAAATTATGTAAAAAGTTTGTATATGCGGGTGTCAAAGAGACGCGTGACATTTGTTTTTTATAGGTTTCATCGGCCTCACCACGCTGCTTGTAAAGACTCATTCTGCACATTCATTATTCTGTGGGCATACGTATCAGTTTTAGGATAGTACAAACTGAGTCGATTTCAAAGAACATGTTATCGCCGCCCGTTATCGCTGTATAACAAGTCGGTTGTATGCATTTCATAGTAAGCGCCAAATAACAAAGAAGTTTCTGTGGGATTCATCGTAACGTGACCTGACCCCAGATAACGCGCGATAAACATTCGTTAATGAATTATATTATACGGTATTAGGTATTTTTTGTAATTATTTCTAAATAAATTGAAATTAAAAAAAAACCCGATTGCGAGCGATTCGGGCCACGCGCAGTGTTCGTTGTAAGTAGTATCACCTCGGACCAATTACATAAGGACCTCCCTAGACGTTACTTTTCTGACAAAGTATATGATCAACTATCTAATGCGATTATAAAAACTATGTTGTTGAATCCGGTACGATGCCGTGTAGAAACCAAAAGGGGTGTGGATTTTCATCCTACTCCTAACAAGTTAGCCCGCTTCCATCTTAGACTGCATCATCACTTACCATCAGGTGAGATTGTAGTCAAGGGCTAACTTGTAAAGAATAAAAAAAAAAAAAAAATCGATTTTTAATAGTTGTAATTATATTTGTCATAGAGAGAGATCCGTAAAAATGAGATCAACATTCACGCTGAAGACGAAGACAATTACGACTTTCAATTTAGTATATTGTTAATGGTTCAGTTTAATATATACTTAATGGATATAATTATAATATATATTATGTAAGCTAGTTTTCCTCGGAAAAAACGGACACAATTTGTTCGTAAATATGAGTCCTAATGTGATTATTAGTATGAGCACAGAACAGACATCTCTCAGACATTAGTATGAGTAAGTATGTCACGAATGTCGACTTAGAATTTGGGTTAATGGCCCAGACTAATTAAATAAGGACATGTATTGCACCCAAATTCATGAACTTTGTCTGTAATTTTGTCTGAGGAAAACAGTAATAGATTTGGTATATATAAACTAGAAGTTTTTGAAGAACTATACAAAAAGGTATGTTTACGGAGCTCTTTGACCGACGAACACGATTACAACTATGAAACATTGGTTCTATAGAGACGGTTTTTATAACCGCAATAAGATCATTGATAATATACTTTGACAGAAAATTAACGTCTAGCGAGGCAGGTCCTGTTCTAATTAGTCTAAGGTTTTTGGTATAGCAAAGACCTATATTTTACGAAATTAATGGTCTAATAGATTGCTAGTACTAATAGTCTCTTAGCTATTACGTGGACGTTTAGTGACAGACGAACAGGAGGGTAGAACGCCACAGTAAACATATGTACAAGGGCGAAAAAAGAGTTGCTTGTTGACTACGGAACCCTATAAACGAGTTTAATTGGTAAACCAAAACAAATGAGCCCAAACTCAATGGGTTTACTTTTTATAGCATGTTTACTTTGTTGGATTATATTTTAGCGTGAATAGCTCCTCGGCAAAGAGGTCAGACTCAACACCGAGAGGTCATGGGTTCGATCTTTGACCTGACAGTGTAGTGGGATATAGGCTGATGATAATGTACGTGACAGCGATGTGTGTGGTCTTTATCAGTAATTCTTCGTCCAACACATATGCCGGAAATAAGACATTTTTTAAAAAGATGGCAGCTTACTTGATGCAGTCAAGTGATTTTCGGGATTTCGTGACCTTTCTTTCTTTTCATTTTATTCAACGACATTATATTGTATATTAATAATTTCGTCAAGGGTACGGTAGACTTGATTGAAACTTTACCTAAATAATAAAACATAAAAAAATAAAGATTTCGAGTCCACAACATATTTTCGCAAAAGTCGGATTGTCGAGTATTTTGTTAAATTCTAATATCGCTGACACACAAATTGTAGATCAATTACATATGGACCTATATGGCATCCATATTTACCAACAAATTTTTCTGTAAATTGAGGGAAACGTGGTAAACTTACACATGGAAATTATTTAACACCAATAAATATATCGTGACCTAACACTATAAATTTGATTCGCAATACACACGCGAGTAATTTTTACACAGATTAACAAACACGACATTAGATTCGTTACACAGAATATTCGATTACTTGATCGATGTTTTGCTGTTCCGGCTTAAGAAGTAATTTTTTTAGATATTGTTTTTATTACAACTTTGATATGGTTAATTTAGAAATACTTAAAAATAAAACGTAACTTCATCTTTTATTAAACTTGAAGTTGCTAACCGTTTTTTATGCCATTTAATTACACAAACTGGCATTTTTATTAAGCTCTTTACACGAAAACATACAATAAAACATCGATTCTATAGAAACAATTTTTATAAACCCGTTAGGCCGTTGATTCTTGATTTTTGACTGAGGGGTAACGTCTAGCGAGGCGGGTCCCTACGTAATTGATCTGAGGTATTTAACAAACGTTCCGTTTCGTAGACTGTGTAAAAACGAAACTTCTTTCTGTAAGCAATGAGAGAATCAAAAAGAGTTTAAATATTTTTCAGTCATTTATATAAAAAAAACTATTTCCTTTGGTCATCGCATCACGCTCATGTTCTGCAAATTTTTATTTTCTGTTTATTTTTCGGAGAAGAGAGGTAGGATAGGGGTAGGGTAGGGTAGGGTAGGGGTAGTTGTAAGTTTACACCGAGTTTCAAGCGGACGAAGTCGCGGGCGTCCGCTAGTATTTAAATAATTAACAACACTGTTAAATAAATAAATAAAAGATCTTTAAACAAATAGACACAAGGAAAAGAGGCACAAACAAAGCAATTCACAGTCACGAGCGAATAGCAGCCAACTAATTGGTGGCGAGACTAGGCGCCGGCGACGTGTTTATTTTGTGGGTTCACCATTTACCCAACGTTTTAACCTCGATAGCTCAGCGGTTCAAAGGTGGGTACTGGAATTTCTAATGTCTCAAGTTCAACTTTCATCGTAGAATAGAAGTAAGTTTTAGTATATTTATACTAATATAGATACGAGCAATGATACGAGTAGGTAAAAATCGTCCGAAATGGGTTCAGGTACTAAAGCGTAGTTCGTAGTTATGTATTAACATATAACAGTTAAAATTTAGTCGAGTAGGTTAGCACTTTACTAAATTGTTTGGCTATTCAGACACTTTTTAACCGACTTCAAAAAGGAGGAGGTTCTCAATTCGTTCGGTATTTTTTTTTATGTATGTACACCGATTACTCAAAGACGCCTGGACCGATTTCAAAAATTCTTTTTTTGTTTGAAACGGTATAATCATATAAATATCTTGAATTAGTACACCACCGGCTTAGCACCGCCTTCATACTGATCAGCAGGTAGAACATATTATGATGTTATTTTTCGCTTTTTAGTTTAGTGGGTACGTTTTTAGGTTTTGAAGTCGGTTGTATTTTTTTTTAGCAGCTAAATTTTACGCTACTCGACTAAACAGCTAAAGTAGTCCGAACAAGCCTTAAGAATAAAAAAAAGATCTACTACCTAACCTACCTGAGTATGTAAATATTTACATAATGTCGTCATTTAATTTTATTTGCATAACTATCGGACGCCCGTTCCCTGAAACTTGGGTTCTCACATATCCCGAGGGAACCACGGATTTTTACGGGATATAAAGAAGCCCATAAGTTGCTCGTTAACCAGTGAAATCTTCCAGTGAAAGTCCCATTAAAATCCGTCCAGCTAATTCAAAGATTTATTAATTAATTAATTAATGTCTGTGTGGCTAACACAGACAATAATTTTAAAAAAGCTTGTTTGTATTTTGTTAACTATCAGCGCTTGAGAAAACACGGTTAACATAAAATCACAGACAAGCACTTCATTTGCACAATATCACAAAAGGCGGCCTTATCGCTAAATAACGATTGATGTCGAGCAAGGTTTTCCTAGGCTTGTTGTTGACGAGTACACTGTATGGTGTCTAGCCGTGTAACAAGCAGACAAACAGAATTAATATTGCGTTTGACATTTTTAATTAATCTATCTACAACGGGGACAAGCTAAGATCGTTGAGCGTACAGCCTGAGTTTTACCATAATTTTTGAAGACTTATGATTGGTTTGTTTGTTAGTTTTCTTGTTTGTTTAGCTTGTTGGTAAGAGAAAAAAAATATACAGCCTGAAATGTTACTTCGCCGCTTTGGTATACTCACAGAACAGACATCGCTAAAAGCTAACGCTTTGTACACTGGCGAACATTTTGCCCTAGAAGTGATAAAAAAATGAATTTTTCTTTAAGAAACACTTTTATTAAGCCAATTAATTAACCGTTGTCAATTTAAAAGATAAAGTTGTCAGTAACATAACTCAGAGTTAGTTAAAACTAGAAAGATGAAATTTTGTATAGGTGTGTCCGTATGTTAATTTCGTCTATAAAATGGAAAAAAAAATAAAAAATAAAGTTTGTCGTTGGTAGTACGCTAGGCATACAGTGGTGCTAACATGCGATCGAGTGATGAGAAATAGACCAAATATCGTCTAATGGCGGCGGAATTGTCAGTCCTATCACTTTCGTCAAAATACATTGAAAGAGACAGTTTATCCGGTTGCACCGCCATTGGTTGTAATTTGTCCATTTCTCTTCACGCGATGCATCTCTTCAGCATGCGTCTTTCTCTGGTATTACAGATCTTCACGACCGGCCCTCACCGATTTACGTAACACTACCAAAAAACTTCTTTTCCTATAACTTGACAACCTTAACCCGATATGCAGGCTAATTCACTATTTATTTTGACGGCCTCCGTGGCACAGTGGAATGCGCGGTGGACATGACGGAGGTCCTGGGTTCGATTGAGGTTTTCTTAATTGGTCCAGGTCTGGCTGGTGGGAGGCTTCTACCTTGACTAGTTACCACCCTACCGACAAAGACGTACCGCCAAGCGATTTAGCGTTCGGGTACGATGCCGTGTAGAAACCGAAAGGAGTGTGATATCCTCCTCCTGACAAGTTAGCCCGCTTCCATCTTAGATTGTCATGGGCTAACTTAAAAATATCTTTGACGTATGCTACGTGACATACGAAATTGAGACTCTGTGTAACAAAGTCATCCGGTGCTTACTGGTGGACATTATACAGCAAGTAGATGACATATTAGAGATGACAGATAGATTATAAATTGATTTTATGTTTATTTTATGAGGTTGAATACCAAAATACTGAATAGACTAGATGATGTCGCAATAACATATAGATAGCAGATAGATAGATAGATAGATAGATAGATAGTAGTAAGGTACTCGTATGGTGATGGTGGTAGTCAATAGTCATATCGGTTGGGGACACGCAGGCTATTGCCCTCGACAGGCTTTCACACTGTACTACACACGCTTGCAAAAAAAATATACACCCTAATTTTATATATTTTTTTGTTTAAATAAAAATAAATACATTTAGTAAAATAATGAAAAAAATGTGAATAACTCAACTCAACATTATACAATAGAATAAATAAATATTCCAACTTTCTTGAAAATACTCGTGCATTTACGATTACAATTAAAAACCGACTGGAGTACGACTGTACGAGTATTCCAAATACATTGACGGCCTCCGTGGTGCAGTGGTATGCGCGGTGATATACAAGACGGAGGTCCTGGGTTCGATCCCCGGCTGGGCAATTTGAGGTTTTCTTAATTGATCCAGTTCTGGCTGGTGGGAGGCTTCAGCCGTGGGTAGTTACCACCCTACCGGCAAAGATGTACCGCCAAGCGATTTAGCACTCCGGTACGAAAGCCATCGTACCAAACGTAGAATCCGAAAGGGGTGTATATTTTCATCCTCCTCCTAACAAGTTAGCCGCTTCCATCTTAGATTACATCATCACTTACCATCAGGTGAGATATTATTGTTCTTTACAACATTCAACTAAATGATTAGTGTGCAAATATTGTACATGGTGAAAAAGAAAAAATACAAACAGTGAAATTATATATATATATATATATATATATATATATATATATATATATATATATATATTATTCTCATATACCTACTTACTACGTTGAGGATCTACGTAGTTTTATAAAAAAAATTGTGAATGATCTAGATTTACGACACGACAAGAATTTAAATTTTTTATGATATTATTTTTAGGTTAGCTTTCAAACGATTGATGTCTAAAACTACGCGCATTCCTTACTTTATTATAAACATGGACTTACATTTACGAGTCGCTAGATGCTGTTTGTTCATTCACTACTATGAAATCTGAACGTGTAAATCTATTCCAGACTAGATATAAAGATTTGATTGCAATTTGCAACATAAATTGAAAATTTTAAAATTTTTTTGTTAAAAATATTTCATTTCTCTGTTTTTTGTGTGTCCTAGTATAGTAAACGAAAGCGCCACAGTGCGGGCAAATTCGTTATTTTCATTTTAACACAAAGTTACTGAACTGATTTTCATGACAATTAAATGGGACCAATCTGGAAGTATAATCTTTCAAACAAAAGAAGAATTTTCAAAATTTGTTAAGAAATGACGACGTTATAAGGTAACAAAGTTAAAAAAAAATCATATGCGTCTAATTGAAAAGCTCCTCCTTTTTTTAAGTTCGTTAAAAATAGGTTGGTCTGGGAAAACAAATAAGAGCAAACTTGGGAAGTAAACGCTTGGCATAAGGCTGCTTTTCCGTCAAAGATGCGCCGATATAGTGTCCGAAATTTAGCCTAGACCTTAGACCATTAATGGTCTAAGGCCTAGACTACGAAACGTGATCGTTATCACTACTGTTAAACTAGCAACTAACACACCACAAGCGAGTGGTACAGCTTAGTTATTAGTAACTTTCACCACCCGCGTAGTATACTTAACTATACCTAACTTACAATCTAAACTGCCATTAAATCTCTTATCCTTAACGCGTATTTCTATACGTACAAAAGATATATAGATTCGTTAAATAGACATTTAGCAACGCTTAGCAAAGCTAAGCTTTGAGAAAAATAGGAAGAAAAAATCGCACGCTTTCCAAAATGCACAGCTTAGCACAATCCTGCAAAAAGCACCATTTTTTCAGACTTGTTCAAATGGTTTCTGGTATCTAAGATATAGGTTCGTGACTATAATTTATTTTACGCAAACATTTTAATCACATCCGCGCATTCTGGCGCGTGTTTATGTAATTAAACTTTATCTTGTAAGCAGTGCTCTGACGCGGATATCTTTACGTTCATTTCGTAGTTTGAACTCCGGGTTGAACTGGTTGATCAGTTTGAATCATCTTTTCAATATTCTATCAATTATTCATAATTATGATTACGAATGAGCAGTATTTTGACGACAAACTCTACGTCAATGGAACGGTTAATAAGTCAACTTGTGTTTACGTTTAAGCAGCATTTTTTTATCACTTACAATCCGAGTAAACATGTCGTCTGATGCTAAATGGTAATTTGCAGCGCCAGATTAAAATGTTAGTGCGTTTCTGGCCTTTGGGAAATTTGTTATTTCGCCCCATAAATTACCTCATAGTGTAGCAGGAATTGGATCCAACCATTTAGTTATATAAATAATGATTATCTTGTTGAATGTAGAATAAAAATTGTTGTCATTTTTATCCTGCTTTCCTATAACTCGAAAGTTTATAATGTCCTTCCGGTCTTTGATTCCTGCCATTTAATAAAATAATAATTTATATATTAATTAGAAACCTGATTTACTAGAAGTTGTAGCTAAAATATTTTTATACTCTGATACTTTCTGCCATAAAAGGCGTATGAATATTGCAAAAATCACTCATAATATAAACAGGCATTGTCTAGGCCAACAACGCACTTCAAGTTAGACTTCATCGTTTTTGTACTACATCATAGTTGTAATCAAACACAAACCTAATGCCTAGTTCGGACTACTTATGTATTTTAGTCGAATACGAACGATTAGAAGAAGAAGAAGAAGAAGAAGAAGAAGAAGAAATATACTTTATTGTACATTAAAAACAAAAATAATCAATAACTTATAATAACACTTAGAAACTAATGTACAAATGGCGGTCTTATCGCTAAAGAGCGATCTCTTCCAGACAACCACTGTGGAAGAGAAAAAAAAAACATAAGCACCGATTCGGTTATACGGTAATCGGGATTATTGGGCGGTAAATCCAAAAATTGTTCGTACTCGACTAAAATACTAAAGTAGTCCGAACTAGGCTTAAGAGTATTAATTTTTAGAGTTACCTTTAGTTACCACTAGCAGACGCGTCGCTGTTTAATCCGCATAGTTCCTGTTCCCTTGGGGATACGGGAATAAAATATAGCCTATGACACTCACAAATAATGTGGCTTTGTATTGGTGAAATAATTTTCTAAATAAATGAACAAACAAGTTAGCCCGCTTCCATCTTGGATTGCATCATCGCTTACCATCAGGTGAGATTGCAATCAAGGACTTGTAAAGTATAAAAAAGTGTGCCATATTTTTGGCCCGCATTGTACAAAGTCCTTCCAATATGCAAAACGTGCTAAGCGGTCTCACTTCGCTGTAACGGTAAACAAATAGGTTGTGTTTATGCTCAGCCATGTACCGGTTGGGCCGTATACTTTGCTTAATGGAAAATCTCGATTATAATACTTTTAAAAACTTTACGATTCCGTTCCACTGTACTGTATCGGTTTTATTATTTTTTTGCAATAAAGTGTAAAATACCTGGGCTATAAATTTTGACCGACTTGAAAAAAAGTGGCTTTCGATCCAATTTTTAATGTGTAGTGGGTATGCTTGTAGGACCGCGATTTTCGTGCTTTCTTTTTGTAATTTTTTTTCAAAAATGTTTGCCATAACTTTTACATACAACCAATATCCCCATTCTTCTTCAATTTATGTGTGTAAAGAGATTAAAATTTATGAGTTTGTACATGTTTGCGAGGTTGTAATCTCATGTGCATGTCAAGAGCCGTGATAGCCCAGATGATATGACCTCTGCCTCCGATTCCGGAAAGTGTAGGTTCGAATTCGTTCCGGGGCATGCACCTCTAACTTTTCAGTTATATGCATTTTAAGAAATTAAATATCACATGTCTCAAACGGTGAAGGAAACCTGCATACCAGAGAATTTTCTTAATTCTCTGCGTGGGTGAAGTCTGCCAATCCGCATTGGGCCAGCGTGGAGGACTATTGGCCTAACCCCTCTCATTCTGAGAGGAGGATCGAGCTCAGCAGTGAGCCGTATATGGGTTGACCTTACTACTTAGGGGTAATTTCTGCATCTACTGAACCGATTTTGAAAATTATTTTACCACGTTAATTAAGCCACGTTATTTTAAGTGACATTTAAATGCGTTATACAAACATCGCGCCACGATACCTACATATGTTTTCTGTTTGTGTTTGTGTTGTTTAAAAATTTCTTGAATTACATTTTAAGTAGGTATTTTATATCTATCTCGCGATTTTCACACCACTTTTCAACCCCTTCTATTTGTATTTTCACGACACAAAGTAGTTTATGTTCTTCTACAAGGTCCAATTTATAGCCATACAAGTTAACATATAGGTACCTACAGGCAAAACTTCTTTCAAATTTATAATATTAGTATTATACCTATGGAAGCATGAACTGAACTCCGGTGTGACGTCACACAGATAAGAGACTGAATGGAGCTATCTGCCGACCTTAAAGGATGACGTATCCAAGTTTACCCGACTCTAAGGATTCCGTACTATTAGTCATTTGAGCAAAAATTCCATATTGTTTTGGTATTCTTAGACTCCCAGTCATGTTGACTGAGTCTGTGACACATAAAAAAGTCATCATTAACTTATTATGAATAGCCTACAGAAGGACCCATGAATTCTCATTCATAAACTAAAGGTGAATTTGGGGCTTATACCCACCACGCTGTTTTAATGTTGGTTCAATTATTTTGAGAATTGGTTTACTATTGGTCTAGTGGTTTAAATGTTTCCTAGGTCAGCTTGAGAACTGCAGTGAGTTACTACTTGACTACTACCACAGAAAACAGCTACTACTACTCGGCTGACGTCCGATGAAACTGATCGTGTGTTGGTCGCGATCGGCATGATGTCATAACCAAGTTGAGTTATTAGCACTCGTAACTAGCGGATACGGTTAAGCTTCGCTTTGCCATAAGTGCGCTTCTTCTCTACCTAGCCTATAAATATAAACTTCTACCCCCCATTTTAGCGAGGGGGGGCGGGGTTTAGAAAGTAGCCTTTGTCACTCTCCATTCTTTGAACTATCTCCACTTAAAAAATCACGTCATATCGTCGCTCCGTTTTGCCGTGAAAGACGGACAAACAAACAGACAGATCGACAGACACACACACTTTCACATATATAATATTAGTATAGATAACAGGAACTGACGACTTAACATGCTCGCCGAAGCACGAGTAATACCACAATTTGGTAAAAATCCGAACTCCGAAAAAGAGATAAGAAATACCGAAACTTCGACGGAAGAAAAGCTTTGAAGGAAATGTCCCATTCACCATACATTGATTACCCCAAACAAAAAAAGTTAGTGCGTCAAGATAAAACTTTTATCTTTCGGTTTATTTTTCTGCTTATATTAATAGTTAGCGGACTCGCTCGACTCCGTTCGCGTAAAATTCTGTTTTTTTACAAATTCCGTGGGAACTGTGATTTTATTTAAGTGCCTAGATAGCGGGGTTATTGCGTATTGAGTACCATAGCATATCACATAATACATACCCAGAAGGTAAAAATAAATCATGTGTATTTTAAAACACCCGCTATTTCCTGGATTTCTGTTTATCTTTCAAAATAATAATTGTAAATTAATTTTATTTCATTTACTTAATTAGGTCTTTTGTTTTTTATTTCACTTAGGGCAATTTTGGGCCACAATTCTTTCACAGACTCTGGGCTCAAACCACGGACATTGTGATCTGAAGCAACATAGACATAGGCACTACACCAACGAGGATACTCGTAAGACGTGATCATAGTCAAGTGCGAAGTTGTGATAACAAAAAAAATAAGGTAAAACCATCACTTCAAGGAAGTTACTTAGTAACCGATTCCCAGTGCAATAATTGCATTATTATTGTAAGTATTCTGACTACACGGTTATTATTATTATTATTATCACGCACTCTTACGTAAGTGTTAGACCTTGGGTGGACGGATTTGGTTGAAAAAATATTCTATTGAATAGAATCTCGTGAGTACCTACTACCTACCTACTTAGTCATTACACATTGTTTTAAAATAAAAAAAAAATATTAAACTTCATTATTTTATTTAAAAAAAAAGGAGAAAAACAATTTTTTATTCAAAGTTATATAATATAGTATATAATAACATCATAAATGAGTAAAGTTTTTGAATCTTTATAAAGAAAATTTTGTTTTTGAGATTTCTCAAATCTAAACTCAATTAATTAATCTTTATATGACACTAGCGGACGCTCGCGACTTTGCCCGCGTGGGATTCAGTTTTTCACAAATCCCGCGGGAACCATGGATTTTTCCGGGATGGAAAGTAGCCTATGTGTTAATCCAGAATGATATCTATTTCCATTCCTTTCAGCCAAATCGCTTCAGTAGCCGCAGCGTAAAGGAGGAACAAACATACACACACAAACTTTCGCCTTTATAATATTAGTGTAAAAATAAAATTACTTTCGCCACCATAAATATTCCTGTGCTAATCGAGCCGTCAGGAATAAGTCGGGGTGATGGCAAGAGACCTGGGGTGTGATTCTGCTAGTTATTTATATTCGTCGATGTAGTCTTCGCCTATAACAAGTATTATTAGAATTTGAACTTTATTTCTATGGGATGCTAAAAATAAAATGTCACTAACAACGAAATTGCCATGGCCAGAGCGATGTCACATCGCTGTAACTTTACAGAATGCAGAGGCTTGGGAGCGATTCCAGTATTATACACTCGTCGACGAACTTTTCGCCTATAACACGTCTTCGAATTTGATCTTTATTTTTAAAGGATGGCGAAATTAGAATGTCACTAACAACGAAGTTGCCATGGAAATGAGCGATGTCACATCGCTGTAACTTTACAGAATGGAGGGGCAGGTGGATTGATGCTGGTTCCATGGGAAATGGGGCAGGCCATAATGTGGGACGCTACATGCGTTGACACATTGGTTCCGTGTCATATCAGGGAGACAGAATCAAGACCGGGAGCCGCAGCAGAAAGCTGAAACCAGCAAGTGGCACAAGTATGCCTCTCTGACTGAGACTTATTTGTTTCTTTTTACCGTGGAGACCCAGGTGCCATGGCGTTACTACACTATTGATGAGTTCCTTAATGATAAAAGTGCTTGGAGGCCATTGGATCAGCTTCCACCTTCACACAGTAAGTAATACTATAGGAAATTATAATGATGTTATCAATTGTAAATACTTTATGATTAAAAAAAAACCAACTGTTAAGTTTCTCGCCGGCTCTTCTCAGCAAAACCTGCCTTCCGAACCGATGGTAGAACCTTTACAAATAGTAAAGTGACGTTTCAAAAGTGCTTGTAAACTGAGCCTATACTTGAAATAAATTATTTTTGAATTTTGAATTTGAGTCGCAGTGCCAAAAAATCCTTTTTTTTTATTCTTTACCAATTAACCCTTGAGTACAATCTCATCTGATGGTAAGTGATGATGCAATCTAAGATGGAAGCGGGCTAACTTGATAGGAGGAGGATGAAAATCCACACCCCTTTCGGTTTCTACACGACATCGTACCGGAACGCTAAATCGCTTGGCGGTACGTCTTTGTCGGTAGGGTGATAACAAGCCACGGCCGAAGCCTCCCACCAGCCAGACCTAGACCAAGGAAAACCTTAACGTGCCCAGCCGAGAATCCAACCCAGGACCTCCATTATGTAAATCCACCGCGCGTACTATTACATACCAATTCTCTGAAATTTATGTATATTTTACCGCGGCTAGTTACGTCGACTGGTGAAAGAAGGGTTGGTTCATTTTTTACACAAAAGCAGACAGTATTATTGCCACCATTTTATGTGGGCATTATTTGTATAGTTATTAGGATAAGTTAAAATACACCATCTTTTAAATTGCTATGTCCATATTTAATAATATAATAGTTAAGCTTTTCAGTGATTTGTAACTGTAATATAACAATGTTATATTTTAATTTTACATTTGCATTTAAAAATATTGATTTTTAGGGTTCCGTTCCACAAAAGAAAAACATGGAATCCTTGTAAGGTGACTTCGTTGTTCGTCTGTCTGTCAGTCAGTCTGTCAGGACCATTTATTTCAAGAATACGTGTACCTATCAAGTTGAAACCTATGAATACTCAGATCTCGTCGTCATCAACCCATATTCGGCTCACTGCTGAGTTCTCCTATCAGAATGAGAGCGGTTAGGCCAATAGTCCACCACGCTGGCCCAATGCGGATTGGCAGACTTCACACACTCAGAGAATGAAGGTAATTCTCTGGTATGCAGGTTTCCTCACGATGTTTTCCTTCACCGATTGAGACACGTGATATTTAATTTCTTTAATATTTACCTTGATTTGAATTTTGAAGCTGGATATTTACCAATTACGCAGATACTTCCATGCAGTGGCGTGCAAAAAGTACTGCATACCCTAAGAGTTGTCTTCTTAGTGCTTAATAAATACAGATTTTTCCAGTTTGCTTAATTTTATTACTAGTGCATACTCTGATCGACAACCTTATGCACGCCACTGCTTGCATGTAATAAGATTTTTATTCGAATAAGATACTACTAATGTTAATTTATCTACCTGTGTTAATTTTAAATAAATATTATAAAGAAATACCTAGACAATTATCAATTTTAATAATGGTTTTCCTTATGACCATAAAATCTATATGTAATTAAACCAGATTGAAATTATGATTTTTTTCCTAAAATAAAATTGTGTACCTACTAAAAAACGATTTCCGTTTAGGTACCTACCTAAATGTCTTACTAACTTTACTAATTATAAGTAGGTAGGTATACCTAATACTTCGATGTTTTTTAAGACGTTTCTAACTATTATTTAATCCAGCTATTGATTTTCACATTAAAATTTTCATGTATAAAACCTTTACATAAATCTTACTTATCTAAGTAAGTTCTAAAATAAATAATTTAGTACATATTATTTAAAAAGATAACTTATGAAATACATTTATTTGATTTCGTATAAAAGTATTAAAAAAAAATATATATTTCAAATATTTATCGATTTCATTATTTTTTTTTTAATTTCTAACACTCACCATTTGATTTACTTAAAACCGCCAAGCACACGACATAACCGACCACAAATAACCACTTCATTTCAAAAAATCCTAAAAAAATATTCACAACACAAATAAAAAACAAATCGCCGCGCGCGACCGCTTTACTTCACGGGTTGAACCCTACTGATCTTCATAATTAGTAGCGAATGCACTATCATTACAAAAGCGAAGATCATCATTCATTTTATCCATCCCCCATAAAAAACAAACGTAAGCGATCTTCTTTTTTTTCTATAGATAAAAATTACAGTTAGCTCTATGGAATGTAATTTTGAAAATGGAATGTAATCAAAGAGATGCCCGAATCGGGCGTGGTTATTAATGACCTCATGGAGGGAACTATCAATTAATAGTAGATTATAATTAAATCTTTTATATTTAGTGTATGTGGGATTGGGAATCTAATAATGATTACGAACTTTAACTACTTACATATAATATTTATACTTTCGTATATAAATATTATACAAGTGTCTTCCTCGCTAAAAATTACTAACTTATATCAGAATTTAATAAATAGTTTTCCATAATACTGAAATAGAAAAAACCATATATACAGCTTGCCTACAGCCGAAATTTTCACAGTTGATGTATTTTTGTTGTAGCTTTAACAACAAATACTAAAAAGAGAATAAAATAATTAAGGGGTTCATTTGGTTCTTAAATAAACGAGAAACGTATTTTTTTAAGTACGGAACCCTTCACGCACGGGTCCGACTTGCACTTGGCCGATTTTTGGTCATGAGATACCATGACTAATTTATATAGTTAAGTAGGTACCTTATGACATTTTCCTCATCTATTTGAAAATACGAACTTAGGTAATGATGGTATTTCCTTATCTTCTAATTCTTTCCACCAGGGTTTCTTTAAAATTCAGATGAAGTATTATTTTTTTTGTAATAATAACAAGATAAAACTTAAAAGCAAAACTTAAGGCTACCATGCATGCAAAGGCCTTATCGCTAAAGCGAATTGTCCCCAGACAATCTTTGGTGAGACGGTTTCGGATGATAAAGCCCTCGGTTCGAGTCCTGGAAAACGAACCTTCGAAACAGTGGCGTAGTTCGTCGTCATGGGGCCCTGTAACAAAGTTATTTAGGCGATAGACCCGAAAATCTCTTTACTCAGCAGTTTTGTTTTTTTTTCTCCGGGAAGCACCAAATTAAGTGAGATTGTGGATAAAATTGTACTGATTTTTGCTTGATACATTTATATACATTGATCATTGATACGGCTGATAAAGCGGTAGCAACCTACGCCCTTGCGTCCAAGATAATAGTAGCGGTTCGGAGTTGGAAAGCCATGTTCCCCCGTGATTTGGTGAGCATGTTAAGCCTTCTGTGGGCAGTGTGTCTCGATGGGCAGTGGTTTGATTGGGCAGCTTTAAAAGCCGACCAACCCGCATACCAACATCGTGGTGGGCCAAAGCTCCAAATCCCGTCTTCTATATGTAAATGGAGAGAGATCTAATTCTGCATTGAACTTTTTTTTAAAGAAAGAATACAATTTGGATTTTGCTAACTTATCCTATGTACAAATCATGCCCACGTGGCAAGAATACTGGCTGCTTTTCCGCGCTGGACAGGCTGATCCTTTGCGCAAAAAATGAGCTAGCGCTTTTGTCACCAGTCGAGGCAACTAGCCGCGGTGAAATGATTCGAAGAGATTTTTTGGCACTGCAACTCCATGGCTCAAGGGTCTCCACGGAAAAAAGCATTAAACTTGCAAAAATAATTGGCTGCTGGTGAAGTTAATTACATTAAATAAATATAACCCTATAAATTAAAAATAAAACAATGAGCCCGAGCGAACGAAACGTTTGCAAAACGAAAAGTTCCGCTCGATTGTTAGAACGAACTGGAACTTTTACGTTCATTAAAAACTTTTTGGAAGTTTTATGTCTACGGCCGCAGGCTTCGAAGGCTTGCAGAAATTTAAAAAAAATACTATAAAGCCCGCACCTAGCAACAGACTGGCCGGTCGCCTCGAAAATAAGAATAAAAGCGGGAAAATGCGAATTCTAAATATAAACGGTTACATTCCGAAGAGAACAAGAACTGTCGTAAAAAGCGCAGTAAAGTTAGGCAGCCCTTTATACGTTACGACACGACTTCGACATGACTTAAATCATCATCATCAACAGCCGATGGACGTCCACGGCTGGACATAGCATAGGCCTCTTGCATGGACTTTCAAATACAACTGTCTCGAACCGCCAGCATCCAGCGGCTCCCTGCAACCCACTTGATATGTGTCCTAGTAGGGGGTCGACCAACATTGCGCTTTCCGGTGCGGGGTCGCGGATGTCAAGGAGACGCGTGACGTTTTTTATATGGGTTTCACCGGCTTCACCACGCTGCTTGTAAAGACTCATTCTGGATCATCTTTATTCTGTGATGTAGACAGCATTTGATCTAAAGTTAGTAAAATGTCTTGTCGTTGTCGTGTCGTGACGTGTGTGTCGCCTCAAAAGCGCGGTATCTTTGAAGGCGCGACGGCGCGGTGTGCTCGAACTCCGAGATTTCACATTCGAGATAGACGATAGATATCAGTGCACCAGACGCGACTAAAATTGGATTAGTGGGCCTTTAGGGTGACTGCCCATTAGACCGGTTGCTATTTTTGCACGCCTCATAAAGTGGAGCGTTTGTGGTTATGTAGGTGACCTACACGGAACATCTAAAACGGACAACAAATAATTTCAGGTTCAAATATTTTTATTCATTTACTAGCGGACGCCCGCAACTTCGTCCACCCTTAGAACTCTTTAATCCTGCCAGTAGTATCGCTGTAAAATGGAGTAACTTCTCCCGTTTTCCCAACATTTCCTTTCATTGCTTTGCTCCTATTGATCGTAGCTTGATGAAAAGTATACTATAACCTGCCCAGGAGTATGAAGAATAATTGTACCAAGTTTCGTTAAAATCCGTCGAGTAGTTTTTGTTTATCTAATGAACATACAGACAGACAGACGAAAATTTTACTGATTGCATTTTTGCAGTATCGATCACTAATCTCCCCACTGATAGGTAGTTATTTTGGAAATATATTTCATGTACAGAATTGACCTCTCTACAAATTTATTATATGTATACCTACATAGATTATTAAGCCATCGTATACAAAAAAAAGCTTACTACTATAACATGCATTACGATTAATATACTACATTGTAAACCCCACTTAATTATTTATTTAAGTTTAACTATTATTGCCTCTACTACACTACACGTACTCCCACGAGAATAGTAAGTACGCGGGTGAAACCGCGAGGCTCTGCTAGTGTATTTATGCAGTATAGCTGACGTTGCTCGGTTACAACCGCGTGGTTTCCGTTCCCGTAAGAATACGGGGATCATATATTATAGCTTAGGTATAGCCTTACTCGATGAATGGGCTATCTATTTTAATCGGGCTAGTAGTTCCTGAGATTAGCGCGTTCAAGTAAACAAACAAATAAACTCCTCAGCTTTATAATATTAGTATAAATAGTACTACTTAGCAGTTTCGAAACGAAACGTACAAAACTGTTGATTTGATGAACACACAAATCTACAATTTGACATTGTTTTTGTTATTGTTCATTATGACGGCCTCCGTGTTATTCGTGGAGGATTTACAAGACGAAGGTCCTGGGTTCGATCCCCTGCGTTGCGCTAGAAAACCTAAATGTTTTCTTAATAGGTCCAGGTTTGGCTGGGGAGATTTCGGCCGTGGCTAGTTACCTATTTAGTTATTTAGGTTCGGCTAGTTAGTTATTTTACTTTATTCAATGAACTATTTAGTATTTGGTAGGTATAAATATCCTGAAATTCTTTTATTTAAATTCCCTTAAGCACTACCTGATTTTCAAAGTCATCCAGTTTTGAACTACCTGACTAGAATCAACTGCCTGACCCTGAGGATGATGATAATAATTGCAAAATCATTATATAGGTGTTTACGAACAGCCAAAAAAAACTATAAAAGACAAAATTAAATAGCACAATCACAAAGAAGAACATTGATAATAATAATTATTATAGGCGCACCAACCTCAACGAAAGCTGAAGAAGTTTTTCAGATATCATGGGTGCGGTGACAGTCGCCTGTATGACGTTCATAATACGTACTTTTATCGTGAATCGAGGCCAACTTTCAAGAGTGAAACTGTAAAGCTTCTAATTTATTCGCTGGGAAACTGAAAGGCTAAAGCTAGGCGCCTAGAAACTGAAAGGGGTGTGGATTTTCATAGCCCGCTTCCAGCATAGATTGCATCGTCACTCACCATCAGGTGATACTGTAATCTAACTAGCTAACTTGTAGAGAATAAAAAAAAATAGCCACGAGCATTGACACCAAAATAGATTCAAACAATTTTGAAAATCTAAAAACTGGCGGTATCTAGTGGAGGTATACCTTTATCTGAGCCACGTCTTGAATTCAAAGTAGTCTTTTTCCGCGAATCTTAATAATCTGTCCAAAAATAGAACTTATTGTATGAAAATAGCCACTTCAAACCCATTTTGAATTTAAATTAGATGCCATACTTGAAGCCTAAATAGATTCACTGTTAAAAGGCTGGTCTCAGATCCGGGAGGTATTGGGTTCGACCTTATTTAATACAGTTTTACTATTCTTGTCACTGATTTTAGCTTGGTTGCAAGCATACATCCACCTACCTATTTTTCCTACCTATTTTGTTGTTACCTACCTGTATGTATGTTTTTTTATGTATGTCCAGCGATATTTCCGTCATTTAAGGACAGATTTTGAAAATTCTTTTTTGTTTAGAAGGGTTTACTTTCAGGGTGGCTCATTTTTTTCATGTTAGGATCTGATGATCCTGGAGAAATCAAGGGGAAAAGTCTCTTTCGAAAATCGTAGAAAAGTCTGGTGCTTTTGTTAGTGTTTCCATAAAGTATTTTAAACAACTACAATTCTATGAAGGTCTGGAGTTGGTCTGATGATGGAGCCGAAACACAGATGATGGAACTCGTCAACGATTTACAGCAGTTACCTTTTGTTTGGACTTGATTAATTTGTATTGATGAGAACTTTCCACCTAGTTGAGTTGTGATTGTATTAGGGGTCTAGTGATGAAGACGAAGGACAGTTAAGGGAACTCATCGACGGTACCTTGTGTTTGGATTTGATAATTTTGTATTGAGGAGAACATTTTTTTAGAAAAATATAGTAAGGACTAACGGGCGCCCACGACTTCGTCCGCGTGGAATTCAGTTTTTCACAAATCCCGCAGGAATCATGGATTTTTCCGGGGTGAAAAGTAGTCTAGTAGTAGATAGTACTATATGACTCACTAGCGGACGCCCCTCACTCGACATAGATAGGTATAGTGTGTCGCGGACTTTTTTGTAGATATTTATAAGATCTACAATTAATTAAATATTTTATGGTTCTATCTTTTATAGTTTATTCAGCTTAGGGAACCCTATTTTTTCCGAAATCAAATTTAGCCTATGTTACTTGTGGATAATGTAGCTTTCGAATGGTGAAAGAATTTTTTAAATCGGTCCAGTAGTTTTTAAGCCTATTCATTACAAACAAACAAACAAACAAACAAACATTTAAACAAAGTTTTCCTCTTTATAATATTAGTGTAGAAAAGTGATTACAAATATCAGAAAACTAATGTCGAACAAAGGTTATGATTCACAACACTTGTCAGGACAACTTAATTAACAAATCAAACTGTAACCAAAATAAGACCCTAGAATGGCAGAGAATGACCTTAAGTGGAGTCACGCACTTGTGAACGATGTGTGTAGGGTTAAAGGTGCCTTTGCCTGTTAACAAACACTCCCCTTTTCCACTCAAGTCACTCTCCCCGCCTATTCCAAGTAACCCATAAAGAATTACACAACAAGAGATGTGGACGGCTCGAACGCCACGAGCACACTGAAGCCGTCAGTACCGCAAGTCGTCGCAACGCGGCGATAAGAATAGTTAATCCAGAAACAAACCTATTTTCATTCCAAATCGCCGACAAAGTTTCATACAAACTTTTATCCCCTTGGGGACAGAATTGATCAAAATCTTTTCTTAACGGATGCCTACGTCATAACATCTACCTGCTCGCCAAATTTCAGCCCGATCCGTCCAGTGGTTTGCGCTGTGCGTTAATAGATCACTATGTCAGTCAGTCACCATTGAGTTAAATATATTTAAATTTTTAGGTTTAAGTTGCAAAAAAACTGGTACACTTCAAGAAAACCACGTTATTTGTGAGTATCATAGCCTGTAAATCATTTCTATATTCCCACGGGGACGGGAGCTAGGAGAGAGTAAATAATAACAACCATATTAATTTAAATCTATATATTCATATTGTTATACTTTAGCTTAACTAAAAATCTACAATGCACTTTGGATAATTTACATATTTCATACTAGAGGTAGCTTTCTAATAAAGAATCGATGCCACATCACTCCTGTGAAAGCTGACAGCAAATACCAAGTGATAAGGTACGATAAATGCTCATTCCTCATTGTGACTCTGGTCTGGTTCGGTAAGGGCCAACCCTCCGGTGGATCAGGTATTCCTTTTGCATCCAACCAGACAGGTTCGCAGCCAAGATATGTGCTGATTTGATCCAAATCTCTGCAACAAAAATAAAACAATTATACAGCTACACTAACTACTTAAATACTAAACTAAATCAGTTATTTAATGATGACTTTTCTTTTTACTAACCAACTTAAAAAAAGGAGGAGGTTCTCAATTCGACGCGTATGTTTTTTAATAATGTTTGTTGCCTTATAACTTCGTCATTACTTAACCAATTTTGAAAATTATTTATTTGTTTGAAAGAGTCTAGTTCTAGATTGGTACCATTTAATTTTCATGAGAATCGGTTTAGTAATTTCGAGTTAAAATGAAAATAATGAAAATGCCCGTACTGTGGCGCTTTCGTTCACTATTTTAGGGCACACTAAAAACAGAAAAATAAAATCGTTTTAACAAAAACAATTAACCAACTTCAAAATCACAAAAATAAACTTTAAAGCGAAAAATATCACCGTATGTGCTAATTTCTGATCACTTTGAAGGCGGTACCAGCATAGTGATGCATTAACTAAAACCTTTGTCTATTTTTATCTAAGGTATAAAATTCTTGTAGTGGTAGGGTAGGGGTATGGCAGGGGTAGGGGTAGGGTAAGGTAGGCGTGGGGTAGGGTTGGGTAGGGGTAGGTGCAGGGTGGGAGTAGATTACGATAAGGGTAGGGAATGAGTCAAAGCGAAGCGTGAATGGGTCTGATAGTATTTTATATAAAATAAATATATTTCAAATTTTTCGAAATATACCTGTAGAGCCAGGAGCCTTTTTCTGGATTATTTTTTGGCATAAATGGACCCCTGGATTCAGTGAGACGTACTAAGCCAGTCAACTCAACTTCACCAGTAACCATAGAGGCCTTTCGTTTTTCCTTAGGACGCAAAGCCTGTGGTATCCACCCTCTGTTTATTATTATAATTTTCCTGCAATAGAATTGTTATCTGTTACATCAACGAATAAATGAAATGTTTTCTTCTCATTAATGTGCCCTATTTAGTATTTTTATTTTCTAACCTGACAAATGTTGTTCTTTATGGACTGCATTGCAATAATGATAAAATTTATATTGAACATTGTTGTAATTTTTATTTTGACGGCCTTCGTGGCACAGTGGTATGCACAGTGGAATTACAAGACGTAGACGTACTGGGTTCCATCCCTGGCTGGGTCAATTGAGGTTTTCTGAATTGGATCAGATCTGGCTGGTGGGAGGCTTTGGTCACGGCTAGTTACCACCCTACCGGCAAAGACATACTGACAAGCGATTTAGCATTCAGTTACAATGTTGTGTAGAAACCGAAATGGATGTGGATTTTCCGCTTGCTTCCATCAAAGGTTGTCGAGCGGGGTATGCACTAGTAAGAAAAATTAAAAAAAACTGGGAAAATCTGCACTTAATAAGTATTATGAATATGCAGTACTTTAATGCATGTATGAAATACAAGGTCAAGGCTAACTTGTCACACTAATATTATAAAGGCGAAAGTTTGTGTGTAAGTGTGTAAGTATGTTTGTTCCTCTTTTACGCTGCGGCTATTGAAGCGATTTGGCTGACATTTGGAATGGAATTAGATTTTACTCTGGAGCAACACATAGACTTGCAACTTGCAGCTTGCACTTTTCATCCCGAAAAAATGCATGGTTCCCGCGGGATATGTGAAAAACTGAATTCCACGCGGAAGAGATCGCGGGCGTTCGTTAGTAAAGAATAAAAATAATAATATTCTTACCCACTATCAGATAATCTGAAGGGTGTTAATACAAACCAACCCTGGTTTTTCTTGGGATCTGATATAAGGGAACCGCTACGAGGAAGATACGCATCATTTTCAATAAGTGCTCTCGGCCCAATTAAGATTTCTTTGTCATGTAGAAACTCGCCTTTTACTTTGACAGGCCTGTATTCCATACTCTCAAGTACATCAAAACTGCAAAGATAGAAATGAGTTAAAACAAAAAATCAACACTGAAGAAGCAACACAGCGGAACTTTAGGTAATGAAGCGGCTGACGAACTGGCGCGTCGCGCCACGACACTGAAGGTTGTAGGACCCGAACCAATAGTATCCATACCATTCAGTGAATACAAAACATGGTTGCACAAACAAACCATCAGAACCCACGCCGAACTATGGGCCAGCACAACCACATGTAGACATACAAAAGAGGCACTTCCAGGCCTTGACCCAAGGATAGAAACTTATGCACCTCACACGAGATAAATTGAGAAAAGCAGTTGGCCTAATAAAGGGTCACTGCCCGCTAAACAAACACCTTTTATTTCTAGGTATGACAGACAGTCCTCTGTGCAGAGCCTGCATGGAGGAAAACAAGACACCACTTCACGTTATGCTCAGTTGCAGAGGCGTAACGGAACAACGAGCAACCTACATTGATTCCTCAGCGACACTCCATGAGGCTATCGGCGACCTGGGTGGCCTGCTAAGCTTCTGGAGCGAGCTCGGCTGGATGGAATTAATCCAGCGGGAACCTACACCGAGGGACCCACGCACAACGGCCAATCATATGGCTAAGTGCGAAAACGGCCCAGAAGAAGAAAGAAGAATAAAGAAAGAGAGAAGAGTTAAGACAAAGTTTGGTTGTTGATAATGCGGGCGACGTTTTTTGCGCACGGCGAAATTGTGCGCACGGGGCAGGGGCCACAAGTGAGGTGCATTAGTTGTGGGAAGTCACTGTCGACGACAAATCGTATTTACCTGCGGCTGACAGAAATAAACGCACACCATATTTATATTTGAAGATGAGTCCAACAACCTGGTAAGTTAAGTGAATCTTGAATTTGTCAAACAAACCAAATACTGTTAAAGAAATCATCTAAAATATGTTTTTCTTACTTTTCTGGTATTTCAACAGGTGGAGCGTTGCATTTTGCTTGCAACATATCAATTAACTCTAGTTTCCATTGTAACCTATACACTTGCCAACAGCCCAAACCAAATGATGTTACAGGAATCATCTAAAATAAATAGAACAAAAATTACTTATAACATAATATAATCAGTATTCTTGATATCTAAACTCCTTTTTTTTGTTTCTAAAGAGGAATACCGGCCAATACTATGTCAGTAAGGAGCCCAGGCATGCCTTCTTATAAAAGTATACAAAAATTATAGTATGATGTATAAATAACGATCTGCTTAAATAATTGGCTTTATATAAGTAGATTTCTTGAAGAAAAAAACATTTTTTTATCACTCTTCTGGTGCATATGCACCAAAACGGCAAAGTGACATTTGAAGATGTATAATTTTTTTTATATTTTTGTACCAATTTTTACAAATGTAACTTCAGAAATGTATAACATTCCTTACAAATTTTGAACCTCTATTTCACTCTGCTGTTGGGAAGCTAGACTATATTTTAACCCCATATTCCTACAGAAATGGGAACTATGCGGGTGAAACTGTGAGGTGTCTGCTAGTCTATACTAATATTATAAAGCTGAAGAGTTTGTTTGTTTTCTTCAACGCGCTAATCTGAGGAGCTACTGGTCCAATTTGAAAAATCCTTTCAGTGTTAGATAGCCCATTTATTACTATCCCCTTATTACTATGGGGATAATATATAGCTTATTGCGGGGATATATACACTTAATTAAATGCTTATTGTTTACCTAATATAGAAGGTTTAGTGACTAAAATATCTAAATATAAAATTATACATTATAAATTTTAAGTCATCAATAACAACAACCTATATTCGGCTCACTGTTGAGCACAAGTCTCCTCTCAGAATTAGTCCACCACTTTAGGCTTTTAGTCCACCACTCTGGTCCAATGTGGAATAAAAGACTTCACATACATAGAGAATTAAGAAAATTCTCTGGTATGCAGGCTTCCTCACATCCTCACGGGATATTTGAAAACACCTATGAGCATGGGTGTACACATTACACAAATATTTTCCAGTTAGGGGAATCGAACCGACGACCGTGGATGCAGAAAGCAAGGTCACTAACCACTGCGCCAAATATTATGACATGTTTGTGTTCTTGTTATCATGTATAACCGAAAAAGAAATAGAAACGTACCAATAACACCCATTTTATAACTTCCCCTGGTTCTTTATCCTTTGTTTTCGGTAATTTTATTGAACCACTAAAAGTTTTATTTGTTCTCAGAACTTCTATTATTGGGCGTTTATTTAAATTTTTGGAAGTTTGATTTAATGCAAAAGTATGCAATACTTTTGATAACCTCCTCAATATTGACATATTGACCAAAGTTTATTTCTATTATATAATCACTTGATATTGATCAAATTTTAGGAACAATTTCTATTTATGTTCAATCGTCAATAACATAACATTTATCATTTATTTTTTTCACAAGGTAAGCTAAGATTTAAATAATAAAATAAATCAAACAGTGTCAACTGTCAAATCAATTCTTTCAATAACAAATGGCCAAAGATTATTGTAAATTGTTGTCAATTGTCATGACGTAGTAATAATATACTCTTTGGTTGTCATTTGTTTTTTTCGCACTTGTCATAGGTATGCTCGATGATCATTGATGTTGAAACGAAAAACATCGATGTTCTGTCATCAATGTTGCTATACGAAAAATATCATAACATCGGTGATAACGGAATCATTAATCGATCATTGATGTTAGTATACAGTATGAATATGTATTTAAAAATGTTCGAACGAATTCTTTGTAATTTATTGTGTAGTTATTTATCAGCGCTAAAATTATCGATGTTACCCAAAATGTCAAAATCGATTTTTTAAACATCAAACATCCCTAAATTTTGTCGTATTTGAGAAGGAGATTGTTTTAAGCTGTGTGTCATAGATACCATAAATAAAAGTAATTAATTAACAAAGATTGTTAGGGAGGAAGTACCACAGACGTCAAATTAATTCTATCAAAACTTTTCAGTTGTGCGCATGAAATTATATATCACGTGTCAAACGGTGAAGGAAAATCATCGTGAGGAAACCTGCATACCGGAGATTTTTTTTAATTCTCTGCGTGTGTGAAGTCTGCCGATCCGCATTGGGCCAGTGTGGTGGACTATTGGCCTAATCACTCTCTCAAGCAGTGAGCATGGGTAGATTGATGATAATCTGGCTGTCGTCGACCAATAGCTAGACCCACAGATCTAATAGGCCGTACAGATTACTTAAATATTTTTGGACGATAAATCCAAAAATTGTTCGTACTTGACTAAAATACTCTGAACTAGGCCTAAGAGTCGGTACAGAGTACCTACCTAAGGATTAATGGCTAAACCAATATTTTAGTTACCTAATTTAATAATAGTTGACACTTGATAGAACAAAAATTTATCAAAAAAAATATCAGAATTATTGGGATTTGAGAATTAAAATAAAATATTTATTAATCTTCTCTCAATCAGTCATCAAGGAACACTTCTGCTGGTAATGCAAAATTTAAACAGACGCCTGTCTGTGGAGTGCCCAAGAGTTTCAACTACAGTAAGCACTCAACAGTGTAATTACTTTTTCCCATAAACATTGATTAAGTTAAGGGCACAGAAGTCCAACTTCTTTCCACCACAAAGTACCATCACTTGCATCCTCATTTGGTGCAATGTCTTGTCCAAGTATTTCCCTAACTTTATCCATCAAACCTTCCAATGTCCGACGTGGCTTATTCATCAGTGTAGCTAACTTTGTATTGGAGTCTCCAGTTCTGCTCTTTATTAACAAGGCCATAAGTCCCATTTCACCAAAACGCAATTCTGAAATTCTGGGAACTTCCTCCAATATGGACTTGAATTTCTCTTTGGAAAACCCTGCCAAGTACTCAAAAACACTTTCATCCATTTCATTAATGTTTTCAAAATCCATGTTTGGGCTGTATGCATTAACTAATGAGAATACATGTTCGATTTGCTCCACGCTAAAAGTATCCATACTATTCGGCGAATCATACAAAATATCCCAATCATGTGCAGCTAAATGTTCGTCACACACGCGGGATAACTTTGGCAAATAATATTTGTGTCTGTTCAGAACAAGTGCGCGTACATTGTCATATACAGAGCGTAATTTTCCTTTGCTTGTGCAGTTTGCAAATACACAACGATGTGTGTTAATTTTTGCTCGCCTATAATTTGGTAAGACTACATTGTATACATTCTGCTTAGGAACTTCTGGATCTTTAAGATTTTCATGTGATTTGTTATCCATTGACATGTCTTCTTCCGGTTCATTGTTCACTTCAACAACACTTTTGGTTCGGAGAGCTTTTCTCTTAGTTCGTAACCAACATGGATGGCAGACTCTATCTAATGGTGTCAACTGAAAACAAATTAATATATGTAATAGAGAATAAGCAGCTTTACTGACGCATTTATATCATTGTGTTTCTTATAAGTTTATACAGCTGTTTATATCAAAAAAAGTTTTTTTAGTTTTAAAAATCAATTTTTTTTTAAATAACTATTTGCCTTCAAGGGTTCATTTACAAGAGCTGTCGGCGACTGACTGCAGTTGTCTGTAGCAGTTGCTGCTCGTGTAAATGTACCCTTAATACTAATCAGAATATTGACGATTCAAAATATTATTACCTGTCGTGGTTGTATTTCCAATTGGATAACTTTAACCATATTCTCTTGCAGTTCTGTCGCATTGTCTCTCAATATTTTGTCACGCTGTTTATGTAATAAGGAACAACCACATAGAAGGCATACATGGGTGTGTCCTAATTGTCTTGGTTCAATTTCAATTTTGACATTTGGTGATAAGTCCTGGTTAACAGCCTCCATTGCCAGTTCCCAACACGCTTTACAAACCACATCGTCATCAGTTATCTGCAAATTAAAACAATTAGTTGTTGTAGTAGTAGTATTTTTTTTTTTATTTTTAAATAGTTCCATGTCATTCCATTCATTGGCTACAAAAATTCAGGATCAAAATCGAGTAGGCCATACCCAACGCCAATTAAATATTATTTACCAAGTTTTGTTAATTCTTTTATTTCTTTTATCATGGTCCTATAAAACATATTGTATGCCACTGCACATATTTTTGAGAGATTGTAGCACTCGTGCATTCATCATTGCCTTATTGCACAAAAAACACTCATGCTACAATGCCCAACAGTGGCATAAATAACTATTACAGTAAGCATTTAAAGAGTGTTTTAAATATTTGAAACTTACGACTTGTCGACTAACCCAGTTGCTAATCATGGCACAGACTCTAGAGTCCAGTAGGTGATATCTCTTGTGAGTAGTCAAGTGTATGTTGCAATTCACACATAATATCTTAGGCCTTCTGTTTTTCATTGTCGAGCACACAGCAGTACAAAGACCTTAAATATAAGTATTTAGTATTGTATTAAATTTATAATTCAAGCCTCAATAGCTCAACAGTAAAGGGTGACGCATCAAGTTGTGATTCAATCCCTACTTGCTGGAAATTGTCATACCCACTTATAAGTCTTCTCCAACTTGTCGGAGGGGAATAGTACAGAAGTACTGAATACCTTTGATTGTATGTTACTGGCAATGTTTATAATTCAGATATTCTTTAATAAATATATTAAATTTATTATGAGAGTTTTGGTAGTATATTCTTTGTATAATGTATAATGCATCTATGACAATACTCTCAAAATAAGGAAACTTAATAGCACAGGCAGATTCAGGTACTGCAGGCTGCACACCACTATACCACAAATGGCTAAAAATAATAATAATAAATATACTGGGATGTGGATATGGCTACTGCAAAGCACTGCAAGTGATTAATAAGCTCTTTGTCTTTGCAGTTTGCAACACTGCAGAGTGCACAGGATTATTATACATACTCTTTGAATGCACACTGCAGTATAAAGAGTAATTTAGCAAGTACTGCAATATGCAGATGCACTTCACTTATTAACTATATTAACGAACGTAATAACATTAAAGATTAAATAATTAAGCCAACTTACGTAATAATATTATTTTGGGATAAGACTATTAACAAATATTTATTTACAAATGTAATAATGTAACATTTGCTACTGCTGGGTGCTATGTAGTCTGTGGTAAAAAAGAAAAATCCAGGAATCTAATTGATCTGTGGTTCGAAGTCTCAGACCACATGTCCACATAGTAGTCGTCTATGACTGAAAACTTTTGTACCTGTGGTGCTTCTGTGACTGAAAACTTGACATTTCACATTTTTTAGTTTATTATCTATGCATTTAATTTTATGTTGTTCTGGTGATGTTCTGCTCTGTGTTCTGTGCTCGGTCTTGCTGTGGTCTTGCTGAAAAAGTGAATGAAAACCCTTTGAAAAGGAATCAAACAAAACATTAAACATTGTAAAATGAAAACTGAAAAGTGAATGTTGAATATTGATTCAATTGTGTGTGATTTATTTAATCATGGAGGAAGGAAATTCAATTATATACGGACTTGAACATCAGGTACGTACTTCGTGTGTAAAACTTTTATATAGTTTGTGTGAAACAAAGTGTGAATTTAATAACAAACGCCAATCTGTTTCACCCAGGTAGTTACTGTTCCTGTGAATATACGGGGATAAAATATAGCCTATGCTCATTACGGATAATGTAGGATTCTAATGGTAAAAGAATTTTTTATATCGGCCTAGTAATTTCAGTCCCTACTCAATGCAAACAAACAAGCAATTCCTCATTATAATAATTTTATAGTGTAGATAGACAAGCATATTTAAAGCGAACCTTCTTTTCGCCCTTCACTCGAGAAAATCTCATAAATTTACACAAATGTAGATTTTTTTTCTTTACAATCTAGCATTTTAGATGAAAGGAATATTTCACCATATCATGGTTATAACCGTGCCCAATACTTGTGACCCAGCTATAAATTTAAGAAGTTTCTTTATGACATGTAAACACTCTTTTCATAGCAGGATATAGAGAGATTTTGCCAGTATTCCTCTTGCAATGTCGTCAAGTTTATGAGTAATTTAATTATGTATGCTAATTTCAGTTTGATTTTATTCTATGCCATCTAATATATTTTAATGAAGATAATTTTGATTTTGAGTTAAGTGCAAACTTTAGTGCATAGTGATAGTCTGATAATAATCCTTAAGGTGAACGGTTTTGTTTTTTTGGAACCCTTTTGGTTTTGGCAGATGGCCTATGATTGAAATAAATATAGAATGATGGTTTGTATATCTCCTCATTTCTGATTTCGTCATGCAGAGATGATGATGAGATATTTTGATGGCATCAGTAGTATGCGCTGTTGATTTACAAGATGCAGGGCCGATTAAGGTTTTCTTAATTGGTCCAGATCTGGCTAGTGGTCGACTTCGGCCGTGGTTAGTTACCACCCTACTGGCAAAGACATACCGCTAAGCGATTTAGCAGTTCACTACTATGTTCTGTAGAAACCAAAAGAGGAATGGATTTTCATGCCAAGCGATTTAGCATTCAAGTATGATGTTGTATAGTACAAGGGATATGGATTTTCGCATTCCTCCTAACAAGTTAGCCCACTTCCATCTTAGATTGCATCATCACTTACAATTAGATGTGATTGTAGTCAAGGGCTGGTAAAGAATAAAAAAGAAAAAAAGATACTCTAAGCATGCTCCATCGGCCTGTTTTGAGGTCCATAGATCCTACATTGTTTATTATCAACTATTATCTCAGTGATGAGCTTAATTGCAAAAACCTGTTTAATTTTTAGACCAGAGCCCTGTCACCACAGTATGGTGAGAATGATGCCATCAGGTTCCTGATTGGCACCCAGAGCTTGAAGCCTAATACTAATCAAGTACATGTAGTTGAGCTGGAGGAGGACACCGGAGCTCTGCATACTAAGGTAAGGGAGTTGTCCAGGACAAGTTTTGTCTGTGTGAAATTCAGTTTTTCACAAATCCCATGGGAACCATGGATTTTTCTGTAATAAAAAGTACCATATATATTGCTTAATAATCTCCTCTATTTGTCAGTGGAAATCCTATTACAAATGGTTCAACCGTTCTGGAAAGAAAAACTGTTTTTAGTATTGTGTAAATGACTAAGTACTTGAAAGAACATAGTTATTTTGAAATCACAGATAGACAATAGGAATGATGGCAGTTTTTTAAATTGTACATAAATTAAGAGCACTAAAGCTATTTTGTAGAAATAACAGGGTATCAATCATTACTTTCCGAGGTACAGGGATTTAAAGGTCCTTAAAAGGTCCTTCGGTGTAGGTGCCTGCTGGATTAAAGGGTCAGACTGCAGCACTGCCACAGATCACTAAAAACAGTACATACTGAATTGTATGAAGGAATGATCCAAGCAAAATTGAAATTACTATTAACTATTGCAAATGTCTTTGTTATATGTGCAACATATACGTCATTTAGTGACAAATATCACATTGAATGTAAGGAAGCTAAAAATGTATGAAATTTCTTGCTTTCAATATTGAAAGCTTATAATCTTATTTATTTTACAAATATTAAGACATCTTTGTGTTTTATCTATTAATGAGTTAATATTAACTTTACTTGACTGTTTGTTTGTGTACAAGTAAAGTAAAGTCTCCTTTCAGAAAGAGAGGGGTTAGGCCAATAGTCCACCACGCTGGCCCAATGCAGACTTCACACACATAGAGAATTAAAAAAATTCTCTGGTATTCAGGTTTCCTCACAATGTTTTCATTCACACGTGACATTTGTTTGAGACACGTGATATTAATTTCTTAAAATGCATATAACTGAAAAGTTGCAGGTTCATGCCCCGGACGGGTTTGAACCAACACCCTCCGGATTTTTAGCCAGAAGTCATATACACTGGGTTATCATGTACTAGAATGTTAGTATATTTAAACCTAGTCATCGCATTCAATTTTATTTATATGTATTGATATTTCTTAGGTGTTCAAACACGACATTGGAGAGATTTGGCACTTGCGGTGTTCTCCTCACGACGCCGCGACGCTCATGACGGTGCACAACGCGTACGACCACGACACGTGCCAGTGCGCCATGGGAGTCTCCATCTTCAGGCTGCCTACTATTGAGGTATTTTTTAAAATTTAATATATAAAATTCCCATGTCACAATGTTCGTTTCTATACTCCTTCGAAACGGCTTGACCGATTCTCATCAGTCATCTCAAACATCCTCCAGTGATAAGAGTTTTCCACCCTAACATATTTTTTTTTAATGTTAGTGAAACAATTCCAGGAAGGCAAAACAAGGAAGGGTGGGAGTAAAATGGGATAGGGTAGGGGTAGGGAATGAGTCAAAGCGAAGCTTGACCAGGTCTGCAAGTTTAAATATATAAAGCTCAAAATCTATTGCCAGTGGTTCTTCATGAGGTGACATGACAATATTTTCGATAAGAGATTGACTAAAAGAAGAAGTTAATTTCACAGTATGTCCGTTTGTCCAGTTGTTATTATCTTTCCACCTTTCGATCATGAGGTCCTGGATCTATTAAATGCCTATATTGTGTGTTGTGATGTTATATACTGTGCCTCGTTTAAGTTTATTATAAGCCTTCATCAAAATAATTAGCATCTGATAATAATTTGTTATTGAGTTAATAATAATTATCCTGCTAAGCTTACCGACCCACATAAGAACAATGTGGGTGTCTGAACTCTAAACTTTCTTTGCTATAAAGAGAAACCTGACAATGCAAATGGGCCATTAAAACAAACTGATGACAAGAGAAAACTTATAGTCACCTTTTCTAGTGAAACTATGCAGAGAAGAAAGTGTTGTTTGCCTGTTGTATATAGCCCTAAGATATTCACAGAAAAACAGGAATATTTCAGCTCGGAATTGCAATTGGGCACTAGTAAAAATTTCTTATTCTTGCTTTTTAGGTGATACCGAAAGACTTGGACGATCTTAGTGCAATGCAGAATAGAAATGCAGAGGACATGGAATTACTTAAAACTATCACACCAGAGGTAATCAGATGTAGTTATTATGTAGATGTACCAATACTGACTTAATAGTCTGTGAGAGACTTGAATATTCTGGTCCAGCAAAGCAGCTGAAATGTCCAGGTTTTAATTTAACACTGTAAAATGTCGCTGCAATACCAAAAAACAGAACCTGAATTTTTAAAATAAGTAGCGGACGTCCGCAACTTCGTCCGCGTGAAATTTGATATAAACATTCAACTACCCCTATTCTACTCCTACCATACCTCTAATCTGCCACTACCCTACCCCTACACTATTCATAAAAATGGAGTAACTTCTCAAATTTTCCCAACATTTCCCTTCACTGCTTTGCTCCTATTGATCGTAGCGTGATGAAAAGTATACTATAACCTGCCCAGGAGTATGAACAATAATACCAAGTTTCATTAAAATCCGTCAAGGAGTTTTTGTTTCTATAACGAACATACAGACTGACAGACACAAAAAATTTACTGTTTGCATTTTGGCATCAGTATCGATCACTAATCACCATCCATGTACAGAATTTACCTCTCTACATATTTATTTTATATTGAATTCTTCCATTCTTATAGTAAGAAATTTGTAGAAACCAGAGGAAGAAATACGCTGCGCCGAATGGCACCCGTCGGACGCGAACCGCGTCGGCATAGTGCTGGACAACTGCGTGAGCATCCGCGACACCAGCACCGGCGCGCACGTGGGCGGCGTGGCGCCGGGGGGCCGGACCCGCCTCAAGCTCACCGCCGGCAAGTGGAGTCCGCAGGGGCAGAGCCAGGTGAGGCTCGTGATATAGGCCTCGACCGCACTATCAATATTCTTTGTACAATACAGAGAATAAACACAAGTTTTACACCAATTTACAAACCTCGATAGATGGACAAGTTTTTAAAGTTATGGTACACTTCAGTTTTTCACTTCAACAAAGAGCCGTGATAGCCCAGTAGGTAAAACCTCTGCCTCCCTTTCCGGAGGGTGTGGGTTCGAAACCGTCCCGGGGCATGTACCTCCAACTTTTTGGTTGTGTGCATTTTAAGAAATTTAATATCACGTGTCACAAACGGTGAAGGAAAACATCGTGAGGAAACCTGCATACCAGAGAATTATCTTAATTATCTGCGTGTGTGAAGTCTGCCAATCCGCATTGGCCCAGCATGGTGGACTATTTGGCTTAACCCTTTAATGATGAATCATGATGAATGAATGTATATATGTAAGTTTTAGCATTTTTCAGTTCGCGGTGCTTCAAGACACGCACATAAAATGCTTCGACACGCGGACAGACTGCAGTAAGCCGGCGTGGAGCATCGACAGTGCTCACAGGCAGCTGGCCAGGGATATGGACTTCAATCCCAACAGGTATGCTTATTTTATGACGTCACAAGCATATGACTCACTAAAGTCCAGCCGCTCAGAGATTGCGCTTCTGACAGTGTGCCTTGTGGGAGTTTTCAATATTTTCATACTGTTACTATCACGTTGACGTTAACGCAAATTTATATGGAATTGAAACAGTTGTGCAGTGGTGCCACTAGATGGCGCTGTTTCAATTCCTTAGAAATTCGCGTTTACGTTACGTGACAGTAACAGTATCAAACTGCCACTAGGCGCTTTGTTTGTGATTAAATGGGCGATGTAACATGAGAGAGCGAGACGAAAAAACAAGGCAATTGTTATGGGGATGATGATATGATATGATGATATGACCTTTTTTAATTTTTTATAAATTAGGAGTATGCTTATAGTCCAGTCCAGTAATAGCAATTTTGTAGAAGTAACAGGGTATCTGCAATTACTTTCGGAGCTACATTTAAAGGGTCAGATTTGCGGCACTGCCACGGATCCCTGAAAAACGCTCGATACAAAATGGCACGAATTAATGACGTCGTTGATTCGCTGATCGTTAGATTTGTATGGGCGTTCAAACAAAATTACAAATGTGTTGGTAATTTGTGCGCTTATGTTCATATATTGATAAATGATACGATTAATGTAAGGAAGCTAAAAATTTATGAATTTTCATCGAATTACGATATAAGAATTTTAGTAGATTTTGAAATTTTATAATCTTATTATTTTGTAAACATCCAGTCAATCTGTGTTTTTTACATATTAATTAGTTAAAATGTCTCATAAAAATTGGAAATCCGTTTGATGCGATTGCGGATCTGTAGACGCCTGCCATTTTAGGGTGTCTGTAATGGAATGTATTAATTTCTATAGACAGTTCCACTTGGCGAGTGCGGGTGACGACGCTGCTCTGAACATATGGGACTACAGGCACGGGAAGGAGGCCATATTCAGCAGGACGGATCACTCGCATTGGTATGTCCACTTGTTACCTTGTAAATATTAAGTTATTATACATTCATATATAATCACGCGATGATGCAGTCATATTCTTTTTTATTTGATCTAGACTTAAACCAATCTTAGAATGTTTTCTATCAGTTAGGAAGTAACGATTTTGATTAGTTCGAACAAGTCATGGATATTAACGTGTCGAGTGTAAATTGGCGAAATTGCGCCGAAAAGTTGATCAAACCTCTAACTTCTAACTTTTTTTTCCTGACCGCAATTGCAGTAGGCTCCTTAATGGGACCTCAGCGGCGTCATTGGGGGTTTGGGCAAACGCAAAATCACCTGATGGGGGGAGAAGATTTGGTCCACATCTTCTTCTTCTACTTTAGAGCCCCATCAGGATTTACTAAAGGTGTCTCTTCTGAGACTCGGATCTCGGCTTAGGGGGCCATTCTGGAAGTGTGTTTTGGCCTGACTGGCTTCAGTCCGGGCGCCCCAAGATCCTAAACGTCCGGGTGACGTCAGATGTAGGGAAACTCGTCTTCGCCGGTGAAGAGTCTCTTCGAGAGACGAGTTTCCCTTGTTACTTACGTTACTTGTGTTTATGTTATGTCATCGTTAGGATCGTAAAGAACAGCTACACTGATTAAAAGTGTTACAGGCAGTGACCTTGGAAGACCCTACAAAACGGCGATGTCGACGCCCTTCGGCTAATTTAATGATTGTAAAACTTCGACCATTATTCTTATTATTCGATTATTTATTATTATTCGATGTGTTGGTTAGTCTGTGTAAAAAGTCTGTGTATTGCAACTCAAAAAAATTGTGTGTAGTGTATGGACACAGAAAACATTTAATGGTGTTAAATATTTTCGATGTGTGAGTTTACCTCGTCCCCCTTAAAAAAACGACAGACAATTTTGTTGGTGAATTTGAGTGCGATGCATATCCATTTTCTAATTCCTCTATGGCAATGACCAATTACACGCGGTGCAGTTCTGTTGTACTTGGAAGACTACAAAACAGCCATGTCGACACCCTTCGGCTAATTTGATGATTGTAAAATGGTTTTGGTAATAATGGAACATTTGCTGGTAATAATGGAACATTTGTTGGTAATAATGGAGCATTTGTTGGTAATAATGGAACATTTGTTGGTAATAATGGAACATTTGTTGGTAATAATGGAACATTTGTTGGTAATAATGGAACATTTGTTGGTAATAATGGAACATTTGTTGGTAATAATAGAACATTTGTTGGTAATAATGGAACATTCGTTGGTCGCAGGGTGTGGACGGTGCGCTACAACACGTACCACGAGCAGCTGCTGCTGACGGGCAGCTCGGACGCGCGCGCGCTGCTCACGGCCGCCGCCAGCGTGTGCGACGCGGACGACGACGCGCGCCGCCTTAGCCAAGTGTAACCTTATTTTTTTAGTATTTGGGTCAACAAACAGTAAAAGATAAGATCACATTTCAAAAAAATCAATTACTTACATAAAGATTATATAATGATTTATTTATTTTGCTATCATCCGCGAAAATTCGGCGAACCCATGCGACAACGTCACCCAGGTCCGACAAAATACTCTCTACGTACGTTTCACCCCGAAACCGGAGAATCCTCAGGAGATGTTGACTCTACAACGTGCAATTGCAAAGTCTTTGCAATTGCACGTTGTAGAGTCAACAAAACAAAATCGTCAACCTTCACTGTTAACCGCTAGATTGCTTATAGAAATAAGGCCGCCTTTGCCTGCTTAATTAATTATTTTTTATTGTTTTTTATCTATTTTTGTGTGCAATAATTATTTCTTCTTCTTCTGTTATTGAAGTGTAACTTCACTACTCAAGCGAGTCCGTGCCCGCGTAATTGTATTGCTATACAAAAATTTATGCTCCCCGCCGTGACAATAGTTAAAACTATCTTTTGCTCTCGCATCCGACGACATATCTTAAGACAATTATACAGCTCTTTTTCGATGGAACAAAAGAAAGATCGATATTTTGAAGTTCTGCCGCTATTGATCATAATACATGTTCATAGGGCCTAGTGGCAGTTTGATATGTGACGATCGCGTTAACGTAAACACGAATTTCTAGGAAAGAAAGAAACAGAGCCATCTAGTGGCATTACTGCAGAACAGTTTCAATCACTAATATTATAAAGGCGAAAGTTTGTGTGTAAGTATGTTTGTTCCTCTTTTACGCTGCGGCTACTGAAGCGATATGGCTGTAATTTATAATGGAAATAGATTTTACTCTGGATTAACACTTTGCATTCTGGAAAAATCCATGGTTCCCGCGCGATTTGAGAAAAACTGAATTACACGCGGACGAAGTCGCGGGCGTCCGCTAGTTTCATATAAATTCGCGTTTACGTTAACGCGATAATAACAGTATGAAAACATTGGAAACTCCCACTAGATTTTTCATCTGTATTTGTGTTCAGGTTAGAGGACGGCGTGCTGCAGTCGTACGAGCAGCACGAGGACTCGGTGTACTGCGCCGAGTGGAGCGCCGCGGAGCCCTGGACCTTCGCCTCGCTCAGCTACGACGCGCGGCTGGTGCTGTCGCGCGTGCCGCGACACTTCAAATATAAGATCTTATTATAATTCACTTATTTCATTAAAATCATTCATTCCATTGAAAATATACTTTGTGCAATATTGAAGATTTTTTTATTTCAACATCTTCAGGCTATCACGTTTTTTTACTAAGGCTCTGTAGTTGGCTTAACCACTACAGAGCCTCAGTAAAAAGACGTGAAAGCTCTAGTGGATATGACCTCTGCCTTCGATTAAGGGGCCTTCGGAGAGCGTAGGTTTGAATTCGGTCCGGGGCATGCACCTCCAACTTTTCAGTTATGTGCATTTTAAGAAATTAAATATCACGTGTCTCACACGGTGACGGAAAACATCGTGAGGAAACCTGCATACCAGAGAATTTTCTTAATTCACTGCGTGTGTGAAGTCTGCCAATCCGCATTGGGCCAGCGTGGTGGACAACTCTCAATCTAAAAGGAGACTTGAGCTCAACAGAGAGCCGAATATACGTTGATAATGAATTAAACTCAACTAAATGTTTTTATAATTTATTAAGATAACAATCTACACTACAACCTCATAATTAAATATATTCAGTGTATTTGGGCACTTTGTTCTTCAACGTCGTGGCGCCGTCGTTCGGCCCGTAGCCTTCGACGAACTCGAAAGAGGGATGATCGTAGATGACCTGCGTATTGAAAAAAATATACCTATAGCTTGGCAAATTCGTTCGTAACACACCCAATGGTCCGCACGGGCCGGGAGGTAGCGATGCCCCGAGCAGTCCTTTCCCCCCGTCGCCCGCATATCATGGGAGTGTCATCAAACTTGCCAAGCTATAATTAGGACAGCCAAAATAGACGTGAAATGTTTAGAATAAGTAATATTCCAAATGTTATTTCAAGTTTATTAGCTACTAGGGGACGCCCGCGACTTCGTCCGCGTAAAACTCGATGTAAAGTTTAAACTACCTCTACCCTACCCCTACCCTACGTTGAAATTTTTCCTAAATTTTCTTTGCTATAAACCTCATGGAGCCTGAGACCTTTTCAACGAATGCAAAACCGTGGAAATCGGTTCGTGCGTTCTGGAGTTATAGCGTCAGGAAGGAAAACCCAACTTTTATTTTATTTTTATTTTTTTTTATATAAAAAGTATCCTATGTCCTTCTCCTGGCTCTAAACTACCTCCCTGCCAATTTTCAGCTAAATCGGTTCAGCCGTTCTTGAGTATAAGTGGAGTACACATATTCAGTCTGGAGGAGGCCTATGTCGGTGGACAACCTGACTGCTCTGGTGTAATAGAAACTAAGAAATAGTATCAAGTATAATATGTGTAATCAACAGTCAGAGGATAAAGGCTATTTTTTTTTTATATTTTCCACAAATACCTTGTCCCTGATGTATCCTTCGTCAGCGTCAGTGATGAGCTCGGGCACGTCGGTGCGCGGGATGTTGAACAGGTTCATGAGGTAGTGCTTGTTGTTGGTGTACAGCATGCGCTGGTCGGCCCACATCACCTCGCGCGGCAGCCGCCAGTCCTTCATCTTGGGCTCCTCGCGCTCGGTGTACTGGTCGAAGTCGAGACGCTCTATGTCTTCTACTACCTGGGGAATTTTGAATGGAAATGAAGAAAAATCATCAACCTCATCATCGTCATTGTGATCATCATCATCAGCCAATGGATGTCCACTGCAGGACGTGGGCTTTTTGTAGGGACTTCCAAGATCCTGAGCTTCTGACATATTTTCAAGTTCTACAGCAACAATAGGCTAGTTGACACTTTTTTTTAAATGTTCTTAAATTTTACTTTTTTTTTTTATTCTTTACAAGTTAGCCCTTGACTACAATCTCACCTGATGGTAAGTGATGATGCAACCTAAGATGGAAGCGAGCTAACTTGTTAAGAGGAGGATGAAAATCCACACTCCTTTTGGTTTCTACACGGCATCGTACCGGAACGCTGAATCGCTTGGCGGTACGTCTTTGCCGGTAGGGTGGTCACTAGCCACGGCCAAAGCCTCCCACCAGCCAGACCTGGACCAATTAAGAAAATCTGAATCGGCCCAGCCGGGGATCGAACCTAGGACCTCTGTCTTGTAAATCCACCGCGCATACCACTGCGCCACGGAGGCCGTCTTTCCTTTGTCTATCGGAGATCAGTCTCTGGACCATAATCCGATCAAATGACTGCTTAGTATGGACGGTATTCAACTCTGGGGCTCTGCTAGCCACTCAAATATTGAAATACTTCAGCGCTTCCAAAACAATATAATGAATGTAATATGCAATGCACCATGGTTTGTCAAGAAACATACATATACACACACATATCTTAACATTGCACCTGTTAAGGAGGAAATAGACAGGTCACTAGAGGCCATAAACAGCATAACAGGCTTGAGCGCCATAAAAACAACCTGGCTGTCAAATTGTTAGATATCAGGGACTGAAAATGACACAACTAGCCCACATAGTAAAATTCCTGGAGGGATGCTACATCAGTGGATGTGCAAAGCCCGAAACAACATACTAAAATGTGATTTGATCTCCGATAGACAAAGGAACAAGAGAAAAAAATAAAAAAATGTTTTTAAGTTCGTAGAAATTGTTTTTTGAAGTTCTTCATTTTGAAATCAAAAAATTACATTCATCTTCAACTTACTACTTCAACTTCGCCGCCACCTGTCCAGTCGTACACAAGCAGCTCAGCATGAGTGGAGATGTCTCTCAGATATTTATGTTTGTATTGACGCTCCATCTCTGTAAGGAATGGTTCTGTCAAGGCTTTGCCCCCAGTTTCGTAGTCTTTTTTGCGGGCTTGGATTGCTTCTTGTACCTAGAACGGATAAAGTTTTTATTTGAATGTTAGCTGACAAGGTATCCTACAAATAATATAAACATCTTACTGCATACCGGTCAAGGATGTCTCTGTTTCAGACTCTTGAGCCAACAGTGACTGCCTAGCGACTATTGAATCAGGTGTGGGCAGTCTAGCAGCGTCATCTGCTGGATGATATTACTGTTCACATGATGATAATCTGGTGAAAAGGAAAAAGTATTAAAATACTTGGACCTTGCTCACGAGATTACCGCCATGTGGAATGTTGAGTCAACTATTATTGTTTCAGTCAATGGTCTATAGCGAAAAACTTGGACCAACATCTTAAGAAGCTTTCACTTAACTGTTGGATCAAGGGTCAGATACAGAAGGCAGTGATTCTTGAGGTGCATATTGTGGGGAGGTTCCTTGGGCACTCAAATGTCCCGCAGCGGGAGGGTTGATATTTTTTATTAAATTATTAATAGTGTTCTGTATTTACAACATTAACATTGTTAAAAATTAAAAAAAATTTAAGTTTATATTAGTGTATGGATGTTTCGATGTTTGTTGTTCTTTCATGCAGACTTTTAAATGGATTTGACAAAAATTTGAAATTGAGATAGATTAGGCTATGAATTAACACATAGTACTTTAAACACATATTATTTTATTTTATAAAAATCCATGGTTCCTGTTGAATTTCACACAGACAAAGTAGCAGGCATCAGCTAATAATTTACTTATGCTCAACCTAAATCTTAGGCAACAGACAATTTGTTTTCTTGTAATTCATATTAGAATCAGAGATACCCCATGCTACATGTTCAGCAAAACTGCTACATGTACACTAAAATCTAATCTGAAATATTGTAAATTGTAAATAAATTCATACAACAATTTGGTACAAATAATTGATTATTAAATTCGGTCAAGCTTCACTTGGACTTATTTCTCCCTACCCTGACCCTACTCCTACTAGGTTAGGAGTGGGGTCAGAGTAAAATAGAGGTAGAGTAGACCCTACTGCTACCCCCACCTATCTTTCAAGTTGGATCAAACTGCACACAGTGTGAAAATATCAATCAGTTTAGAAGTCCAACAAAGACAAACAACATGAAACATAATTTATCTATATTAAGATTAATAAAAACACATCCAGAATTAATTAAATAAAATTGATTAAAATACTACCTTATTAACAGGCAAATCCAGGTAGATAACAAGGTGAGGCCTCATCAAATCCTCAATAGTCTGCCCCCTCAACTCATAGTAGACAGATTTGACACCTTTGCTGATGTACTTCTGAGACAACATAGCTTCTAGGAAAACAAAGTCTGAGTACGGCGACCTTTCAAGGACCACACCTTGGCCAGTGTTCAGAACATGTGTCAAAGCATCAATATATTGGCTGTATCTCGCCATAAACATCATTATCTGGAAGTTTCCTGCTAGCCGGTGGTTTGGAGAGCGGTTGAAGTTGACATGATCGAATGTCCTGGTGTCCTCTGGTATATCTTTATCGAATTGACGGATGTCGATACCGTTTGGTCGAACATAGTGAATATCCATGTTGGCTTCGGGATAATGCTTCATTCCGAGATCCTCGGCCAGGGCAGCAGCGAATTTCGTCTTTCCTGCGGCCACAGGCCCTTCTACGACCACCACTTTGGAGTTTTCATCGAACCTGTGTGTCGTTCTGTCGGTCAAGCTACGTAACCAAGTGTAATCTTTATTCACGTAGTCGAACGGCGCTGGTTTAGGCGCAGGCGGCGGGAGGCTGTTACGAAACGCTTTGCCCATGATACTCCTGTTCTGGACCACCACACAGCCAGCAATTTTACCACCTTGGGCAGGAATTGCCTTCACGATTGTAGTTCTAATTAAGGTCGCCATTTTCTTTGTAGGCTAGAAATAATGTACAGATGTAATCGGTTGTTGGTTTATTTGGTATGTCGATCTAAATATATATAATTTCTTACCTCTTTCAATTCATAATAACAAAAAATCAATTTTAAGAGTGTGACATAACACCCCAGTCCCCAATACAATGACACTTGACAGCTGTAAAAAAATACAAATAAATTTTGAGTTTTGACTTTTGAGTTTTGACAAGACAACATCGATTCGATTTGACATTATAATTATTGCGTTCCCTTCTAAGTTTAATCGTAATTATTTTTATACCTCTATAAAGCAAATTTTAAAGAGTATATAACCACTACGTGTACGTGACTCTCTGTTTGGTAGCCGCAGAAAAAAGTTCGCCAACCGGTGACCAAATAGTCATTAAAATCGTGGTATATTTTAAACTTTTACTTTTAAAAATTATTGAACATGAGAGAGGAAATGAAACGTAATCTATTAATAACAAATAGACTATATGACAGTTGTTGTCATGTTTTTCTTTTTCTTTCTTTTATCTGTGGTAAATGTCATTGAACATGTGAAGAAATTTTATCAACAAAAAAATACAGTTTATTTTGCATTATTTAAAGAACAATTAAGTTCAAGTGCTCTTATTAATTAAGGAAAACGAAAATGGAGACCGATAACATTAACGTTGAAGAGTTTTTACCTGCCAAGAACACCGTAAAATTAAAAAATGTGAAGCGTAGAGCAATTTCAGAATCTGGCGAGGGTATGGAGGTGGAAGATGAAAATAACACACAAGAGAAACCTAAACGTACTCGGCCTAAAGCTAAAAAGGCTAAGAAAAACGTTGAACCAAATGAAAGTAAAGTTAACATGAGAAAAGTTGCTGTTCCTGCACATAGGTATCTAACCTCAAAATAATGATTAATCAGTCTAATATTTTATTATTCAATTAGTATAGGCCTTATATCTCGTATTGCAGTGTTATTTAAAACTTAGACCATCTTTCTGCAATTTTAACCTCTAGATTATTTGTGTGTATATGTAAATTAAATTGAACATTATCATGGCACATCATACTATTATATTTGAAGCCAAATAGACTTTCTGGAATATATTGTCTGAGACTTGAGCATTTGAGAAAATAATCATTTTGAAATACAGACAGACACTCAGTGGCGTGCACAAGGTGTTTGACTAGGGTATGCACTATATGTACAATTTGTACAAAATGGAAAATTCCTTCTCTAATGCAGATTCGTAATGAGTTCTGAGGGTAGGCACAGCATTTTTGCATTTTGAAGTGCACGCCACTGGAGACACTTCTATTTTATTTATATTTATTGATTGCCATGTATAATTTTCTTTTTCAAAATTTATTTAATTACAGATACACACCTCTGAGAGAGAACTGGCTAAAGATCTTCACACCTATAGTAGAGCACTTATTGTTGCAAGTTCGTTTCAACACTAAATCAAGAAATGTGGAGATAAGGGTAGGCCCGGAGACAAAAGATGATGCCAATTTACAAAAAGCTGCTGATTTTGTTAAGGTATTTTTGCAATCTAGTTTCCCCATTATTATTATTATTACACCCATATTCAGCTAACTTCTGAGAGGAGACTCAAGCAGCTAATAGTCCACCACTCTGGCCCAATGCGAATTGGCAGACTTCACAAACACAGAGAATAAGGAAAATTCTCAGGTATGCAGGTTTCCTCACAATGTTTTCTTTCACAATTTGAGACATGTGATATTTAATAACTGAAAAGTTGGAGATGTATGCCCTGGACTGGATTCAAACCTGGTGTAGGTTCTAACTAACTCTGGAATTGAAGGCAGAGGTCATATCCAGTGTGTTATCACGGTTGATATAAGAATTATCAAAATTGGATAATAGATCCAGAGATTACCCCCTATAAACTCACAAGCTTTACTTCTTTATACTATTATCATAGATATCCATAAAATCAATTTCTTATCTCGTATAATTATTATTCTATCTTGTGATTATCAAGTTACCAATTCCTTTCAGGCTTTCATCTATGGCTTTGATGTAGAAGACGCACTGGCTCTACTCAGGCTGGACGACCTATTTGTGGAGTCATTTGAAATTAAAGATGTTAAAACATTACAAGGAGATCATTTAGGAAGGGCCATCGGCCGTCTAGCAGGAAAAGCAGGGAGGACAAAGTTCACAATAGAAAATGTAACAAAAACAAGAATAGTGTTGGCAGACTCAAAAATTCACATTTTAGGCAGTTATCAGAACATTGCGCTGGCCAGACGAGCTATATGCAACTTGATTATGGGGTCTCCACCATCCAAAGTGTATGGAAATTTGAGAAACGTTGCAAAGAGAGTTGCCGAGAGATTCTAGGTGTAAATAAAGAACTATTTATAATTCTGTTTGTTTTTATTATTGTTTATGGGTTATTTAGTATAGATGGTCTGTGTGTAACACCTTTGTTTTCATTATTTCTAGAAACTGTCAGTAGTTAGGAAGTTGGTGGTGTTACACTCTTTGATCTCAGGCAATGACAATAACAAAATTGAAATACATTATCAATGTAAACTAGCTTGTCATTAAAAACCCTCTGATTAAATAGGCACAAACTACTGGATTTGAAAAATTCTTTCATCATTAAAATCCTACATTATCACTGTTTAACAGTGATAAACAGTGATAATTTTAATGGGCTATTTTTTATCCCCATTTTCCCATGGTATAGTGTTTATCAGATAGCATGGGTACGGTGACAGTTCATTTCACTCTTGAATGTTTGCTGCAATTCTCGATAATAGTACATATTATGAATGTCATAGGGCAACTTTCACCGTACCCATGCTATGTGAAAACCACTTTACTACCACAGTTAACTATGCATAAACAGGGCTGAAGTTAATAATTTAATTTGTAAGCATATTTCATGATAACACATGATTTTCACTTTTCCAATATATTCTGAAATAACTAAATAAGACTCATGAGTCTTACTTAAAGTTCAAGACTTGGCACCTCTATCAAAGTGATCAGATTTTTTGTTTTTCAAACTGAAAGTATAGGATTTTTTTTAGTTTTTGTAGCCATCATTTTTTTTTTAATTTTTTATTGATACCTTTCAATATACAATACATTCAGTTGACATAAAATAAATAGAAAGATTTTCTGTAGGCAATATTTTATTGCATATTTGGTATGTTTAAAAACTTTACAAAAATAACAGTAATGACTATAATATTAATTTATATTACTAGAAATATATGTTTAACTAATTATTGCTACCCGAAATTTCCAAATTGAATAAGATATAATTTTTAACACTGTAATAGAAAAGCGGACTATTTATGAACTATTCAACAAATATTATCAATCAAATCAAATCAAAAATCATTTATTTCAAGTAGGCTCAGTTTACAAGCACTTTTGACACGTCAGTTGACTATTTGTAAAGATTCTACCACCGGTTCGGAAGGCAGGTTCTGCTGAGAAGATACCGGCAAGAAACTCAACAGTTGCTCTTTTGAAAAAGTCATACAGTATTATAATTTACAATTGATAACAATTACTGTTTACATTTCTTATAGTTTTACTTTCTGTGTGAAGGTGGAAGCTGATCCAACGGCCTCCAAGTATCTTTATCATTAAGGAACTCATCAATGTTGTATTGTTGTATTCATTAGTTGAATAGTTCATATTATATCAGTATATAAAAATGGTTATGGCTATGTGTACAATAATTCACACACATTATTTGTATTATATCACATTAGACTATTAGGTCACACAAGGTACAGCCTTTTTTATTTCTTTTCTTATTTTAAGTATACCGAATATTGGAATAATATTCATAACTAAATACATTATTTCATAATATAATAATATATCATAAAAGCAAATAATATGGAATGCAAAATACATTAAAACAAAATAAATCATGTCATATACAAGTATGATTGAACTATAAATTAAAAATAAATTCATTCAGTATTTCTATGTACACCTATATTATTTAAAATTTTATATCTGTAATATTCTAATGAAAAATATCATACACTATAATTTGCACCAATAAAACATTTTAAAATCAATTTATTAATTATTACAAATATGTATAATATATATGCATATTGAATAGTACATATAATTTGGTTAAAATTGTGATAGTCAATTATTGTGTTAATAGTAAAAATAAATGAGTAAGTACGATTGACAAGTAACAAATGCCATATAAATACAAAGAAGGAATATAAAAGAAATATTGAAACAACATTTAAAGAAAATTATCTAAAATTATTTAAGCCTAGGAATACTTTAATTTCCTTACCCAATGCCTCTTGTGTTCAACCCTCGTGTGTTCAATCAAATATAACTTGGGCAAAAATTATAAATAAATATTTATAGATATTTACATTAGCTATAAATAAAAAAACAAATACATAGTTGCTTTTGTCAAGCAAATGGTTTTGCAAATGGGAACTGCAATAGGATAAGATTAATATTTCCACCACTTAAACACATCTAGATAAATAACCAAAGACAATAAATATATCTACATATAAAAGCTATTTAAAACAAAGATAAGTTGCCACAAAGTTAAGGATCTGACGAATGGAGAAACTCCTCGTGAAAGAAAATGTAAAAAAAAAAATAAGTTTTATTTTTGGACAATAGGCTAGTTGACACTTTGTTTCTAAATTCTTTCTTCTTTTTTGTTCTACTAAATCGACTGATAGACACAATACATAAAAATGAAAAAAAAAATACGTAATTTTTAAATTAAGTCCTTAACTTTTATTAATTGATTAATTGATAATTAATATATTTCTGATCCTTATTCCATGTATTAAAATTCGTATTGTCTAAAAATTAAATTTGATATTAGTCAACTACCCTATTGTATTTGCCTATGACAGCATGGGTTGATTTCAGCTTTTATAAAATGAGAAAGGTTTTAGATATCACAGGCTATCATTCTATATAATACGCGCCAAACAACTAGTCCATTTTGAACTTGCGACATGGCGACCTGCGGAGGTATAATTGTCACGCTGGGAAAGGTCAAATTTGTATGAAGCCTGGTTTTATACAAAATACAGAACTATTTTTGATTATTCAAATATATTACATAATTCACTTAATTCATTTTGAATACAATCCCTGTGTTTTTTAAACAATTTTAACAGCCAATCGATTATGTATCTCAAATCATAAGGCAATGTATCTCAATGTATGTATGTATGTATTAATCAAAACACAAGCCATTAAGTTATTATTAGTATTATTAAGTATATCGTTTTTCATCATATTATTTTCATTTTTACATTATTTTTAAAGGTAATGTAATTTTTGTTGTACAATTAGTTAGTAGACATCTGCTAAGAACGGATTTTGCAACTTGTGTGCCTAGTGGGAGATTTCAATGTTATATACCGTTACTATCGCGTTAACGTAAACAAGAATTCACATGGAATTGAAACAGTCGTGCAGTAGTGTCACTAGATGGCGCTGTTTCAATTCCTTAGAAATTCGCGTTTACGTTAACGCGATTGTCACAGTATCAAACTGCCACCACTAGTAACCACTAAGGTGATCGCAAAAATACAATAAAAAAACAGTGCATTGGCTTATGTTTTAAATCTTACACTGAAAAACATTACCCTACCTTGAAATGGACCATCTCCTTTAAGCTAAGGCCAAACCAACAAGTCTATGGTGCCAATCAGATGTAATGTATGTATTCAGAGTATGTATGCAAACTTTATGACGTCTTGGAAATTAGCTGCGGATGCTACACGCAGGTCGTACACAATGTACGCTAAAATCAGGAAGTGTTATGCGATGTCGTGTGGGGTGTCATCCAGCCGCTGCGTCGCTACGTTCCCGCTGATACCTAAAATTTTTATGTTAAGCACACTTTGTTCTAAAACGTCACAAACTTTGCATTGGCGTGCACTCCGTAGATGCAAAAACGCACTGCCTACCCCAAGGATTCATTACAAACTTTTATTGGGGGGAGGAATTTTATGTTTTGTACAATTTGGTATTTGACTAGGCACTATACATAATAGTGCCTACCCTAGTTTACATCCTTATGCACGCCACTATCTGTACACTACATCTTATCACAACCGTGCACGACACTGTAGACGCGTTGATGTGGTCTTGGCCTTATTTAGACGTTATTTAGTGTTATCTTAGGCCCGGGCTACATGTCGAGCAGGAAGGGCGAGTCCAGCGCGCCCAGCCCGGCGGCCACACCTCCCTCATTCGCGTCGGCGAGCTTCGTGCGTAACATGTGACCCGCTTGCCGGTTGCAGTAGATCTTGTCCTTCGTTCTGTAATAATAAAAATAAAAAATCACATTAATATTAACAAAGACTGTAAAATTCTACATATTAGACGACTAAATAACAGATGAGGGTATTTGTATAACATTAATAAATTAATAAAACTAATAAATTTTTATTAATAAAACTGTCGAGCCGTGATAGCCCAGTGAATATGACCTCTGCCTCCAACACTGGTGGGTGTGGGTTCGAATCCGGTCCGGGACATGCTCCTCCTACTTAGACCATTAATAAGAATGGACTTGTTTCGCACCCAAATTCACCAACAAAAAAGTCTGTCGTTTTTTGAGGGGGACGAGGTAAACTCACACATCGAAAACATTTAACACCATTAAGTATATATTCTGTGTCCATACACTACACACAACTATAAATTTGACTCGCAATACACACACGTGTAATTTTTACACAGACTAACAAACACAGTGCCACAGTAAAAATATATCGATGTTTGGCTGTTTCGTCAAAAGAATCGATTATTTTTATAAATTGTTTTTATTAAAAATTTGATGAAATTAAGGTTTAAATACTTTCAAATGAAACGTTACTCCATCTTTTACTAAACTACAAGTTTTTGGCCGTTTTTTATGCCATTTAACTACACAAACCGGCATTTTTAGGGAGCTCTTTACGCGACGAAAACGATTACAACAATGAAATATCGATTCTGTAGCAACAGTTTTAATAAACGCGTTAGATCATAGATTTTTGATCTTTGCCAAAGGGGTAACGGTTAGCGAGGCAAGTCCTGTTATTAATGGTCTAAGACCTCCAACTTTTCAGTTATGTGCATTTTAAGAAATTAAATATCACGTGTCTCAAACGGAGAAGGAAAAACATCGTGAGGAAACCTGCATACCAGAGAATTTCCTTAATTCTCTGGGTGTGTGAGGTCTGCCAATCTGCATTGGGCCAGTGTGGTGGGCTATTGGTTTAACACCTCCATTCTGAGAGGAGTCTCGAGCTCAGCAGTGAGACGAATATGGGTTGATAACGACAATAAAACTGTCTATATCTGGCAAACCTACCGTTGCATTGTGAAAGCAGGCAACCATTTTAGTGAATTAAGAAAATTCTCTGGTATGCATGTTTTTCGTTCACCGTTTGTGACACGTGGTAATGAATTTTTTAAATTGAACATGAACACTTACCCAATGATAACTCCAAAGATCCCTAATTCGGACACCAGGTCCGTCAGCGGAGGCGGCACCGCTGCCCCGGGACGGACCACGTAGCCGGACACCTGGTGGACATTATCAGAAATTAGTTATTTTATAGGTCTATCATTAACAGCCGATGGACGTCCACTGCTGGACATAGGCCTCTTGCATGGACTTCCAAACATAATGGTCTCAAACTGCCAGCATCCAGCGGCATCCTGCAACCCGGTTGATGTCCTCGGACCACCTAGAGGAGGGTCGACCAACACTTGGGACCCCAACGTCCATCGGTTCGTCGAGCCACTGCCATTTCAGCTTTGCAACTCGTCGAGCTATGTCAGTGACTTTGGTTCGTCTGCGGATCTCCTCATTTCTGATTCGATCGCACAGAGAAACTCCAAGCATAGCTCGCTCCATCGCTTGCTGAGTGAATTGGAGCCTTTTTATGAGGTCCACAGTTAGCGACCAAGTCTCGGATCCGTAAGTCTTCGCTGCCAACACGCACTGTTGGTTAACTGGCAAAAACTTCAAACTATCACAGTAACAGAAAGTATTCTCATACTTTCTGTCACTTTGTATTGATATAAACACTCATTAAATTTTTTTATGGCTAAGCGTTAAGTACGAGATCGGGCATAAGAAATATATAACCTCATCTGTTATTTAATTGGGATAACAAATAAATGAAAATATTTACATTGAGAGATTGCACATAGGTTGCCTAACTACAGCCTTTCTTGATAAATACCGTTTATAAACAAACAAATTAATAATGAGGGTATAATCACTAGTCATTTCACACCTAATAATAATTATAATTAACTTGTTCTTAAATTAATTAAAACAAATTTGATTAATAAGTTTAGAACAATTAGATATGGTTAATATATTTTCCATAACAATTTGTAAATAAACCATACATAATTTTAAATAAATAAGTTATGAAATGACATTTTCCAACCGAACCAACCAAAAGAATTTAAAAAGTTAAGGTTGTCTGCTTTACAATGTAATGTAATGTTATTTAGTCGTGTAATATGTGAAGGCTTATTTTATGCTTAATTTTACTGTACTAAGTTGCCTTTGATCTAGTTCCTGGTGTCTTAGATTTAGTATGAAAAATGTGCTTGGCCTCAATTTAACTAGGCAATCTATTTGCAATGAATATTTTCTATCATTTTTTTTTATCGAATACCGAAAGGGGTGTGGATTTTCATTCTCCTAACAAGTTAGCCCGCTTCCATCTTAGATTGCATCATCACTTACAATCAGGCGAAATTGTAGTCAAAGGCTAATTTGTAAATAATAAAATTAAAAAAAATCTTATCTTAAATAAATAACAGATAATATATTCCTTATGCCGGCTCTTAGACTATGAGACTGGGTGTACCAGAGGCGGTAATATCCTCTCCATGAGTATGTAGGCGGCGCGCTCGCGGCTGTGGCGCATGCGCAGCAGCGCCTCGCGCACGTCCGCCCCGTACAGGTTGTTGCCGCCGCCCTCGCGCTGCGGCTTCAGCACGAACCTGACAACAGTACCAAATATATTTTCATTGCATATAGTTCGCACGCCGACTGACTCAGACCAATTATAGAAGGACCTGTATCGCACTCATAGTCACGAACACAATTGTCTGTCATTTTCTGAAGAAAACGAGCTTAGATTTGATACATATCTTATACTAAACTAGAAGTTTTTGCCCATTTTTTACACAATTAAATTACACAAAAAGGTTTTTTACGGAGGTCTTTAACCGACGAACACGATTACAACTATTTAACATCGTTAGTATAGAGATAGTTTTTATAATCGCATTAGATCATTGATCATATACTTTGACAGAAAAGTAACGTCTAGCTAGGCAGGTCCTATACAATAATTGGTCTGAGCCGACTGATGATCCCTATGACGTTTCAACTGACAGTTGTATTAGTGATGCGAAACAATTTCATAACAGTCATAACATAAAGTCGATAACAGCTTGACGACGTAACTTTTGCAGCACGTGTACGTGCTGACATCTAAATTAAGTCGTCAAGCTGTTATCGACTTAATTTAGATACGACTGTCAGTTGAAACGGCATAAGGATCATCATTCGGCGTGCGAACTATAACACCACACCACGAGAACCACCTAGTTAGCTCAGCGTTTTTTCCTTCAGTAACTAACCAGTAGACCAACGACCATACCTCATGAACTTTGACTATTTACGCTGTGGACCTGTTTCGCACCCAAATTCACCAATAAAAAAGTCTGTCGTTTTTTGAGAGGGACGAGGTAAACTTACACATCGAAAATATTTAACACCATTTAATATAGTCTGTGTCCATACACTACACACAACTATAAATTTGACTCGCAATACACACACGCGTAACTCCTGCCGCCCTGTTAACTGTATACCCGTTTTTCGGAACTACATCACGGTAATACTTTTCCTTCTTGCCTTTCTCCTCTCTCCATTTTTCTTAAATGCCCTACTATTAAATACCCTGCTGAGTAGCCTGTAACCGAGGAATTAAAAAAAAAATACTTAACAAAAGTATTACCTCTCCGCATCAACCAAGGCCATATCCACAGTTCTCTCTCCGCTTTCGTTGAAGTCCAGCGAGTAAAGGCCGGTAAAGATGATACGCGCGCGGCCTGTGGCGGCGCCCGCGCCCATAAACGGTCATATTCGCAGTTTTGTAGGGACTTCCCCGTTTCAGAGCCGCTGTATTCAGAGATTCCAAAAAATGTCCTAATAAAAGTATCACCTCTCCGCATCAGCCAAGGCCATGTCCACAGTCCTCTTGTCGAAGTTCAGCGAGTAGAGGCCGGTGAAGACGACCCGCGCGCGGCCGGTGGCTGCACCCGAGTCCATAAACGGTCACATTTGCAAGCCTTTTGTAGGGACTTCGGAACACAGTTCTCAGCCGCTTACATCCAGGGACGCCAAAAAATGTCTTGACGAATGTCTCACCTCTCCGCATCAGCCAAGGCCATGTCCACAGCTCTCTCCCCGCTCTCGTCAAAGTCCAGCGAGTAGAGGCCGGTGAAGATGTCCCGCACGCGGCCGGTGGCGGCGCCCGCGCCCATGAACTTCTCCAGCACGCCGGGCGCCGCCAACGCTTGCTGCACCTTTTTGGTTCCAGCCAATTGGTAGTGAATCGACGGGCATTTTATTGATCTGTGAATATTAAAATAATGGAATAAATGCTAGGATGAAAATTCACTGTACATCAAAACAAAGGAACGCTAAAATAAATAATTGCAAAAATTACACTCTCATTCGTGTGCATTTTAAGAAATTAAATATCACGTGTCTCAAACGGTGGAGGAACTACATTGTGTGGAAGACAAATCAGAGAATTTTCTAAATTATCTGCGTGTTTGTAAAGTCTGCAAATCCGCATTGGGCCAGCGTGGTGGACTATTGGCATTCTGAGAGGAGACTCGAGCTCAGCTGTGAGGTGAATATGAGTTGATAATGATGGTGTGTACTGACGTGGATCTCTCGACGCGCAGGCGCGCGTCCCACTCCTTGGCAGTCGGGTACTGCGCGGGCTCGTAGCCTGACCGGTAGTACACCACCGCCACCGTGTGACCGTCTCTGGAATTACACTGATATTAGTACCACTTATGCAGAAGAGGGGCGGTAAAGATGAAGGGGAGGCGGTTTTTATTATAATTTAATTTTTAAAAGCTTTTTTTTATTCTATCTCTATAATATAAAAATGTGTTGCTACGCGCAAATTTCGAGAACGGCTGAAGAACCGATTTGCCTAATTATTATTTTTTAAATATTCTTTGAAGTATGACGATGGTTTTTACGGAGTTTTTAACCGACTTCAAAAAGGAGGAGGTTCTCAATTCGGTCGGTATTTTTTTTTTTTATGTATGTACACCGATTACTCAAAGACGCGTGGACCGATTTCAAAAATTCTTTTTTTGTTTGAAACGGTATAGTCCCCAATTGGTCCCATTGCCATCATGTCAAGATCTGATGATGGAATCCTGGAGAAATTGAGGGGAACTCTCGAAAATTATATGGATGTCTAGTGTGTTCGTAAACTTTTCCATTTAGTACTTATAAGCACTACAATTTCATGAAGGTTTAAAATTTATCTGATGATGGAGCCATAAAACAGACGAGGGAACTCCTCGGCGATTTACAGCAGTTACCTTGTGTTTGGGCTTGATTAATTTGTATTAATGAGAACTTTCCACATACATAGGTTTTGACTGTCATTTAGGGGTTTGGTGATGAAGACCAATGACAATTAAGAGAACTCCTTAACAGTTTACAATAACTACCTTGTGTTTGGCCTTGATTAATTCGTATTGCTGAGAACTTTCTACCTAGATGAGTTGTGTCTGTAATTAGGGGTCTGATGATGAAGACCAAGGTCAATTAAGGGAACCTCTTAACGGTTTACGGTAGCTACCTTGTGCTTGGGCTTGATTAATTTGTATTGCTGAGGATTTTGTACCAAGATGGGTTGTGACTGTCATTAGGCGTCTGATGTATTCGTTTGAGATGAAATTTTACACTAAAAATGGAAAAATAATAAAAAATTTAATAAAAAATACAGCCGACTTCAAAACCTAAAAACGTACCCACTAAACTAAAAAGCGAAAAATAACATCATAATATGTTCTACCTACTGATCAGTATGAAGGCGGTGCTTAGCCGGTGTTGTCTTAATTTAAGCCATTTCTGACAGGACCAAATGAAACAACACTGTCTGCAAAATCTATATCTATAAGATATTCTCACATGGCTTGAATTAATACATCACCGGCTTAGCACCGCCTTCATACTGATCAGCAGGTAGAACATATTATGATGTTATTTTTCGCTTTTTAGTTTAGTGGGTACATTTTTAGGTTTTGAAGTCGGTTGTATTTTTTTATTAAAATTTTTTTAGGGTAGGGTTGGGTAGGTCTGGGTAGGGATAGGGTTGGGTAGGTGTAGAGTAGGAGTAGGGTAGGGTAGGTGAAGGGTGTTTTTTTGATAGGCAATGAGTCTAAGCGAAGCTTGACAGGGTCCGTTAGTTGTACTATAAATTGAAGCATGCTTACAATATCAACTGCTTTTTATCGTTAAGTGTGGCTTCTTCGTAGATTTCGGTTAATGTTCTACGGTAGATCTGAAAGTAAAAAACCCACTTTTAATAAAAAGAAATAGCTTTGCTTGGAGAATTCATGGCCCTGGATATAGAAGCACTATCCACTGGTCAAATGACCACTTTATCGATAATATTCCCGCTAACTGTACGACGACTGAATCATCACCATCATCATCATCATCATCATCATCATCATCATCATCATCATTATCATCATATCAGCCGATGGACGTCCACTGCAGGACATAGGCCTTTTGTAAGGACTTCCAAACATCACGATCCTGAGCCACCTGCATCCAGCGAATCCCTGCGACTCGCTTGATGTCGTCAGTCTGCCTGGGGGATTGACCTACAATCCTGGTAACTCTGTTAGCTACCAGAATCAAAAATTCGTAAATAAAAAGTTGATCGTCTCATCGAGATAAAGCTCACGAAAAATTAATTTAATAGTAATGAGTTTTGTTTTTGCCGCACAAAGTTTTGCCCAGTACTGACCACGCTGGGCATGCTTGTTGGTCAGCGCAGTGCTAGATTACTCGCGCCGGTGTCGCTGCTGCCCGACACCGGCCTGAGGCATTTCGTAATCTAGCCTGTGGGAATGGATATACCGCCATTCGTCGGTCGCCAGAGCTTCGTCGGTCCATCTGCAGGGTGCACCACGAGCAGGTGAGGTTGACAGTTGGGGAAACTGACTGGTGGCTCAGTATCGTGATGTTTGGAAGTCCCTACAAAAGGCCTATGTCCTGCAGTGGACGTCCATCGGCTGATATGATGATGATGATGATGATGATGATGATGAGTAATGAGTTGTAAAAAATTATCTACGGATCCCGGACTATCAAGATTGATTAAAAAATATTAAATAAATAAGTAAATAAGTGTTACCATAATGTCAGGCCGCTTCTCCGATATCTCGAACTCGTGGAACCTCTGGTCGCAGATGTTGTAGGAGACCTCCTCCACCACGAACAGCACGACAGAGCCCGGCACGCCGAACAGGTCGTACGCCTCGGTGATACCCGAGCACAGCCCGGACAGTGCCCGGTTCTCGGGCATCTGAATAGGAAATTCAAAAAATTCATTTATATCAATTAGTTATATAATGATTCCGACAAAATACTCTGGTGTAATGACTCCTGAGGATGCTCCGGTTTCGGGGTGAAACGTACGTAGAGAGTATTTTGTCGGACCTGGGTGACGTTGTCGCATGGGTTCGTCGACTTTTCGCGGATGATAGCAAAATAAATAAATTACATAATCATGATAAACTTCCGCAAAGTAACGCCTGCTTCTATCCAATATATCAATTAGACCTCATTTGCACGAGAGCTTTTTTAACTGACGTTAAAATAGCGTTCAAATACAACAAATGCCAGGTACGGTTTTTGAAACACGACGCTTTTTACGAGCAGTGTTGCATTTTCATTTTTGGGCGTTGGAAATAGACCTTCATATAACTTCTGTTATTATGTGGGTAGTATTTTAATCGTCTTGACGCGGCAGCGCCCGCGCCGTTATGTGGCAGTCCGGATTATAGACTAATCACGTATACAGTGTTTAATTTTCATGCATGTAACGCTTTTTAACGTCCGATAAAAAAACTCTCAGGCTTAGTTTACATGCACTTTTCAAACGTCAAGTTACGCCATGATTTAATAGTGATAAGTAAAGTCGAAAACTGGAAATTAAAGTTACGAGGGTTCCAAACGCGCCTTGGTCAGAGGCAACGTAGGCATGACAAAAAGAACTCTTACATAATACTTCAGGGAAACTATACAAAACGAAAGTCCTGTCGTGTTGTATGTATCAGAATGTTGAGTGGTAAAAAAGACTAGGGTGAATTAAATTAAGAATAACTATAATAGAGGAAGTCTAAAAGAGAGCCAAGTTGAGGAGTAAAAAGTTGGCTTGGTCTATTGGACATGTTATTTGAAAGAATGAAAGTTATTTTACCAAGAAGAGTGTTGAAATTGCAAGTGAAAGAACACAAAAAGGAGAGGAAGGCGAGATGGAGTGTGTGAAAAAGTAGATTAAAAATTGACGAATATATAATCTTTATACATATAAATGCGAAAGGTCATTCATCGCGAAATCTCAAAAACAGCTTGACGTATAAGGATAAAATTTGGCAGGGAGGTAGTTAATAGATAGTAAAAGTCCGCTAAGAAGAGATTTCTGGTCTGGATTAAGGAGGTTTAAGAGCGGAAGAAAAGCATATGGAAGAGATTGACGACCCCACTATATGGGATAAAGTAAGGGAATTTATACATATAATGACTTACATTTTTCAGCAGTTCAGCTTGACCTAATTGTCGAAGGATGTAACTGAAAACAAGAAACACACACAAACAACATTAAAACGTATCCAAATGTGACACCTGATCGAAAATAAAACTTCATTAATTTAAATCATTTGCGAAATTTTGAAAAATCCAGTAAAATATGAACCCCACGAAAGTTGAAACTCGTTTTAATACCTCATTGGATATAACAAGCCGAGAGATGGGGTTAATCATCCCCTACGTTGATTAAGTAAGATTTAAGATAGCTATTAAGCATAATATAAAATTGGAAAATCATCTTTAATAGCTAGTTGTACAAATATTTCGAATACGCATTTCATTTACGTCTCTATCAAGTTCACGCCTATAGCATAACAAGAAAGATATTGACGAATAGTGGTGAAATAATATTTATTTAAAAAACCAAGATAACATGTCCTAGAGTCATCAAATATTCAACTTTCGCAGTAAAACTAAAGACCTAGACAAGAAAATTGAATAGAACTGCCAATTCCACGCATATTATTTTCTGATCAGGTAATTAAATTACTTATCCCAATTCTTTACAAAAAGATAACATGCCACTACATTGCGCATTCAACAATCAGTTAATAAATATTTTATAAAATCTCTATATTAAAAAAAAAATACTTCCTATAGAGATTTTATATTTAAAACGTATAATTACATATATCGATACAATACATACTAACACATGCATTTAGATAAGCGACAAAGACATGCTATAATAAATTATTACAAACAATACGAATCTAGATAAACATTAAATAATAATCCTATATAGTTTTCACTAATCAATACAAATACTTTTAAACATAAAATTACATAATAATTAAATAAATATTCTACCTAAATTCTAAATTTATAGGCATGAAGCTGAGAAGATAACTAGGAAATTCCCAAGATATTGTAACTTTTAAATCCAAAAAATAAAGTTATACAAATATGAGTAATATTAATGTTACATTAAGTACTCGATTATTACATCCCTAAAATTGTTTTGAAAATGACGCCTAATTTACCTGACCCGGTGGCTAAGACTGAAATAAAGTACTCCGCGCCACGAAAGAAGTCCCGCGGTTAAAATCTGAACTAAAATTAACAGCGCCTTACAAAAATGACAATAAGCCCGCCATTAGGTACTAAGTGACAATGAGCGCCATTATGACATTAGCGCCGCGTCTACGGGACTTGTTCCGTGGCGCGGAGTGAACTATGAAGTAACATCGCCGCGGTCGCCATTTGAAAATCATTTTATCGTAATAAAATCGCGATAACAGCGATACTCTCACTGGGCCAGATAGGTTTGTAGCACTCTATAGTAATAGGCTAGTTGACATTTTTTTAAAGGGTCCATTGTTCATTGTCCATTAGCGTACTACTAGATTGAAAAAAAAATATTATATTTTTTCGAGACACGATTAGGTACATAAAAGTTTTAATGTTTAAATATTTTTTTGACAATACGAGCCAAAACGCTGTCGGCCATGATGGGTATATTTTTACTGGTTGATGACGTCACTTTAACACACACTGATTTTTCTGTACTTTCTTCTGGTGCAGTACGAGGTTTTTTGACCTCATACTAGAACTTCAAGTGGTGTGGTGCGGTACGAGGTCAATTGACCTCGAACGTGTTAACACTAAACTGAAGTGTTTTAAAAAAATATTAGTTAGGTATCACTTAATAATTTGACGTTTCAAAGTGATGTCACAAAATGGACGACAGCGTTTTTGACGTTTGAAAAACTTAATAAATACTTAATTTATAAATTAAACATGTAGGATTTGTAGGATCGAGTTTTGCCGGCACTACATTGTTGCAAAACTACTTTGCAATCACATTTAAACAGTACGTTTACCTTAACCGACACCGTATGGCAAAATGCTTTTATTTTGCCATTTTTTTGTACCTACAATAATTCAAGGTCGTACCTGATATAACTTTATTCGGTGTTCAAATGAAGAGCCGGCATTTCAGAAACGTTAGATAGATGTGGTAACCTTTGTGTTCATTATTAACGACCTAAATTCGGCTCACTATTGTGCAAGAGTCTCCTCCTCGATTGGGAGGTTAGGCCATAGTCCACCACACTGACCCAATTGGCAGACTTCACACACATAGATAACTAAGAAAATTCTCTTGTATGCAGGTTTCCTCACAATGTTTTTCTTCATCGTTCAAGACAAGTGATATTTAATTTCTTAAAATGCGCATAACTAAAAATTGGAGGTGCATGCCCCGGACTCGAACCAGCCTGAAATGATTCATCATAATGCAACTGGAACTTTTTTTAATAGATGTATAGATAAGTATTCCATAAATGTACTTAATAATATTTATTATTATAATAATATACACATATACAAGTAAAAATCATAATTATGATAAATAAATTAAGAGCGAAGCAATAAAATACGATAGTCATAATAAAATATAACATTAATAATTACAAATTTTGTAATATTTTATGGGGCAAGCTTTTGTTTTTATTTAACGACTAGCGAACGCCCATGACTTCGTCCGCAACTATATCAGTGAAAGCTTTCATCTCGTTATTGACCGTAATATTATTTATACACATTTTTCACAATAGTCCATTAATTGAAAAAAAAAAGTGTGCAGACCACACGACTGGAGTAAAACTTCTTTCAAAAATAATAAACAAAACGCCATCTATGAGCCTCAGGCATAACTACACCGCAACAGGTTCTTGAAGTGCACAAAAAGGGATTGTTTCAAAGTTCTCTAAGAACGCCATCTACTGGTAGTTTTAAATAACAAACACTGTTTGACTATGCCTGTAGATAGCAACACGCATCGCCTTAGTACAATTTTCGTAACGCACCAAGTTACTTCTCAAATCAAGGGTACGTAAAAAAGTTTTACTTCAAAAAAATAGTTTTATTGTTTTCCGCTAACGAAAATTAGAAGAAGATTATATACCTATACGAGTAATGCAATATCTCTATAAAAAGATATATGTAAAAGAGTTTGTTGAATTTCAATAAGTATAAATAATTAATTAAGTAATTTCAAATTACCTGTTTTCTCAAGTGCTCATATTTAGCGATATTAAACACATAAATTTAAACAAAAAAACTTTTAAATATACTTGTCTGTCTGTCTGTCTGATTGAAAGATTCTTCCAGAAAGGAAGATGTTCTATTTTCTGTTGTGGGTAGGTATATTTTTCATGTTTAATAAATGTATTAATATTAAGTTACTGTATTTTCTTTGCTGTTATGACGGTATATAGTAGCCATTTTGTCAGTGTACCAATAAAATAAGTTTTGAAAGATGTGTGCCCTACGCCATATCCAGCAATAAATGAAATAAAAAAACACATATATTTTGAAAAAAATCACAAAAAAATCTCGTACAATGACCCTTCGACCGACATTGCAGACATGGTTCAGGGAACATCTCTCAAGAGTCTAAAAAATGCTTCTAAAAAAAGTCATGCACGCCAAGTTTTACATCTAAATACTAAAACTAATTTCATTAATTGTAATACATTAAAATGTCCTCAAACTTTTTTTATAGATTAACTACTATTAAAAAAAAACAAATAATATTTACCCAAAATTATGTCTGACATTCAGTGCATACAAAAAGCTAAAAGAAAAAAGCCAAAGCGTGTAACAGATCATCAAGCATTATGAAAAATGAATGCGTGCGTGCATAGGCAGTCACATGAGAGATGTCAACTGAATTCATGGCTGCAAACGTAATGTGCCATGACCTTATTAAAAGTTGTCTATGCTCAATTAGACGATACTGATGCTATACTCATATAAAACTGCACTGATTCGTAATAATTCATAGTATTTCATAAAAAAAAACAAATTGTTTATGCTCAGTTAGACGATACTGATGCTACACTCATATTAAACCGCACTGACTCGTAATAATTTGTAAAATCATACTTAACAAACAAAAAATAGCATGCTACAATGAACAATATATTGTTAGTACGAAGTTTCATGTTCATATGTCTGCTCCCAAATCTGCTAAAATAATTTATAAAACTGACAGCATTCAGACAGTTTTGGAAATATGTGATCACAATCGCTGCCAGTTTTATTAAAAAAAAATTAATGAGCATAGACAAATAAGGTCACAGACACATCACGCGCAAATGTCGGGTACCGAGTCATGTCTCGCAGGTACGAAGAGAGAGCGCCGAAACTGGACGCCACTGTGTTGAACTCCACTTGTTTTATACTATTGCTGTCAGGATTTTGCATCAGGTAGTCTGATCGGAACAGTCCAAGGCTAAGAGTCTGAAACGTTCAGTTCAACACATTATAATTTTAAAAATATAGCTATACTTACAATACAGTATAAACTCTTTGTACCGATGTCGAAAGGACCGAGCTATTATACTCAGACTAATTACATAAAGACTCGCAAAATCACGAACAAAATTGTCTGTCATTTTTAGATATATACTAGCGGACGCCCGCGACTTCGTCCGCGTGAAACTCGATGTAAACTTTCAAGTACCCTTACCCTACCGTATTTTCCGCGCATTTTTTTTGTTATAAGAACCTTCTCCTGACAATAATAAACAAATTGGTCCAACCATTCACGCGTGATGGCGTGACCAAGGAATATATTATGGATTCATTTTTATATGTATATATAGATGTATAGATTAGGTACACATCTTATACTAAACTAGAAGTCCGTTTTGTACACCATACGACTACACAAAAGGTATTTTTACAGAGCTCTTTAACCGACGAACACGATTACAATTATGAAACATGTCCATGTATCATAAGTGTACACATGACCTATAGACAGTTTTAATAATCGTATTAGATCGTTGATCATATACTTTGACAGAAAAGTAACGTCTAGCGCGGCAGGTCCTTATGTAATTAGTCTTCTACGTTCTATGGAATTTATCAGTATAAAGAGTTCATACTGTACATAGTATTAATTTTTAAATTAAGTTAATATTTATGTACACTGTGGATTACATAATGAATTTTATTATTATTTTTTTACAATAAGCCAAAAGTGATTTATTGACAAAATTAATGCATATTTGTATGCAATCACTACATTTCCTTTTCCACCAACTAAGCTTGAACTACATCAGATATTTACGATAGTGCATTCGAGCTTCGTTGTAAAATGCAAAATGCTCTAAATAAGTGTATTTTCTATAATTTACTTTCCCCTCCACCTAGTGTAATTTTGAATAAAATAATTATTAATTGATTAGTTCTAAAATTTTAAAATCTCCCGTCAGTCAATAATCAATCTAGAATTACGTTTGTCGCCGACTAGTGGCGTAACTACATTATGTGGTAAAATCAATGGATGGGCCCCAAAAAAATGGTCAGATAAGTACTATTTTTTAGATGTCACCTTAGTTCTAAGCTCAGTAGCTCGGGCTGGGCATTTCGGACCGTAAGCCCGTGCTATTTTACCAGCTCTGTCAGCCTATAGTTACGCCACTGTAACAATCTCTTCCTAATAATCAGAAAATGTCGATATATTCTGATTGGCTTGAACGATTTTCATCATACATAGGTAATAACCTTATATGTATCTATACTGTGACAAAACTTTGCTTTGTATTAATAGTATTTGTAAAAAACCGTGTCCAAACTGCATCCGTTTGGCAGCTATCATGCTACAGGCAAACACTCATGGATAGCAATCACAGCATTTTAACTCAATTGCTATAATAAAGACGCTGTATAATGCGTATGTGCGAAGTAAACTCGAATGTAATGCCATCATTTGGAGTCCGTTTGAGTACAAATACATAGATATGATAGAGAAGATTCAAAAAAAGTTCGTCCGTTGGCTTTATAGGAAACAATATGGGTACTCAGTGGGTTATCCTACTATTTATCCAAGCGTCTTTCTTCTGGGTATGACAGGGTACAATAAACTTGAGATAAGACGTAAAGTAGCACTGCTACAGTACATAATACATTTAATTAGAGGCGAAAAAAGTAATCCTGTCATATTAGGGTCGATAGACTTGCATGTTCCTGACAAGTATATAAGTTGCCGACGTCGCCAGCTATTTGTGGTGCCGTGTGGCAGAACTAAAGTAAGCCAGCATGCGTCGCTGGCTCAAGCGCTGCGCCTGCTCAATGATCTCACTAGTAAAAATTTAGAGATTGACATTTTTTACACTCCTGTCTATCAGATTGTAAACAAAATTAAATTGTTATTAGAATAGTTTTTATGTATATGTCATTTTTAATTTTGTTATTTGAATAGTTAATTTTGATTGTTATTATTATTATTTTTTTTTTTTTTTGTGTATTTTAATTGTTGACTATTATTATTAATTTATTTGAATTGTTTAATTTTAATGTATTTGAATTGGTTAATACATATTAATTTATTCTTAATTTTTAATTTGATTGAATTTGAATTTATTATTTTTAATTTTTAATTTGTTTGATTTTGAATTTATTATTTTTAATTTATTTTGTTTGCTTAATATTCATTTTGTAATTTAAGATTTATTGTCGTAATTATTATTCCTGATTGCTCGAGAAACGAATTGGGAAACTGTAATGTTTCTCTGGGCACATGTCATGTAAATAAATAAATAAATAATAAATCTATCGACAATTCACCTTATATAATATCATTGTTGCTATGTTGTTGGGCTCTTGCTTTTGTTTCGTTGTTTGGAACAGCCATTTAATAAGTTCCAAGTTATCGTAATTACTTATCATCTAATGCTAAGAATCCCGCTATTAAGAACTTTGTAAAGAAACAATTAATGTTAAATACTCTTGATATAAAATGTTTATCATTGGTAGGTACTTATACTCAATTTAGAGCAATGAGTCAATGACAAGATCTATTTATCAATATAATAACGAGATAAAAGTGATGAGTAAATAACTATTGTTTAGATATTCGATAGCATAAGACGCTTCCATGCTGCTAATATAATAGAGAAACAGTTTTGTGAGATATATACGTAAAAAATATATGCTCAGAGGCACACTTATCCGCACAGTTTAATATACGCGAGTTTAATAAAGTGGGTGGATAATTTGGCCTGTGAGTATATATGCGGCCGTGGATCGTTCAAAAACGCTTCATTCTAAATGCGGCAAAACTGTGAGGTACGAAATACAATCAGATTAGATGGAAGTTCAAACAAAATTATAAATATCATTGTGATTTGTGCGTTTGTTTATACTTCTTATACATGAAAAAATGTCACATTGATAGCAAGGAAGCTAAAAATTTGTGATTTTTCGTATAAATATTACGTTATAAGATTTTTGATGGCTTATGAAATCTATACTTACAACATACACACATAGATAGTGTGAAGTGGCAGGATTCTTAAGCCGTTTTATGTGCCCCAAAATGGGAGCCCTTGACTTTGAGCATCGCTACGCTACGATAAGTGCCCTTGTGTGCGTGTCGGCGATTAGCTCTTACGCTCACATAGACACAGAAGTGGCTTACGTTTGCAGTGATAAATTCTTAGGTGTTGCGGTTCTATAGATTATTAGTCTAAGAATATTATTTACTTTACAATCATCCCGACAATCTTTGTATTTTTATTTAAGTATATTAAAAAACAAACCAAAATATATACAAAGATAAACTAAAGCATAACTTTATATTATTCCAAACTGTTAGACATACACAAATCACATACAAAAATCGCCTATTTCAAAGTTGTTAGATTCCGTACGAACCAAAACCTTCTATACCTTTAGTTAACACAAAAAAACATATTAACAAACGATCACAAACTTTATTGTTTATTATATTAATATACCGATTAATCAATCAACTTATGCTAAAGTCCATTAAGATATTTTTAGTTTGTTAATTGTCTTATCTTAAGGCTGTTTCCTCACTGGATTGAAGCTACACACGTAGCGCCGATTTTAAGAACCATGTGATAAAAAAAATATAGTAAAAATATTATAGATATAGATGTCATACGTTTACAATTAAAATGGACCAATTAAGATACCTCGGGGAACGCCATACTCATTGTTTTCATGTAACCGATTGACGTTAAAAAAATGTAATATAATATGTATATTATTCACAAAAGGCTATAAAATGCAAAATATGCACTTCTAAATATACTCAGCTATATTATTCTACTGGCAAACGGGTTACAAACAATGGATGCATAAAGAAATTATAAGTCACAATAATCTAATGTTTTAATAAATAATGTCCAACAGTTATTTTCTTAACTGCGATCTTACTTGATGTTAAGTGACGATGGATTCTTAAGTGTCTTAACGTAGTCAGAAATTATTTTTTTAATTATATTAGAGAAAAGGATGGCAAAATCAAATTAAAGAACAAAATAACGAACACAGGGACTGGCTTAGGTCAATTTAGACCTAAATCAAAACAAAATTTAGGGGTAGGAGTATTGTAGGGGTGGGGGAAGTTTTAGGATAGGGGTAGGGAAGAAGTAAGTGAAAGTGAAGCCTGGCAGGGTCCGCTAGTTGATATATTATATAAAAATATTGAATAAATTGTTTGTAGCCCATTTGTCATTGTATTATAGAAGTAAAAGGACGTCATAATACATAAGCAATATATATACATTACAAACGGCAATTTACTGACCATACTACCAGTTCACCTTCAAAACTTGTAAGGACCAGATTTTTCATTTTTTTTTTTAATAAATAAGTTGGATTAAGCAAATACTCCAATCAAAGAAAGGTATATAAATGAAAGGAATATTTAATAAAATATAAAAGTTCATAATATCTACTGTAATTTACTGTCAAGAAATGGTAAAATGTACTTTAATTGTGATTATAACTACATTTAAAATTTAAAATACACATTAGTAATTCAACACATACCATTACTAACTACTTTTCAATGGTGTGTTCTTTTGAGCTCATGGCCTCGAATCCGTCGAGGCCATGTATTTTCCCACTGTCTGATTACGCCACTGCTACTTTTATATTTTATTAACATAAAGAATTTTTCATTTGTTTAGTGTAATTAAAAATCTGGTCCCCCATTTCTAAACCTGCCCTTTGCAACAATAATTATAGTTCTGGAGACAGGAGATGGCGTGCACACATTTCTTTGTAACTCAAAAATACTAACACATCGTACATAATTAATTAATTAAAAAAACTATTTATTTCATTATCTTTCTTAACTTTTTGTTTGTGTCTGTCCTTCATTAAATTGCTTTTTCTTTCTTCTGAGATTACACTACTTGACTCTATTTTTAGTGATATAATTATTTATGTCTGACTAATTGTTTATGTTCTATTCTTCCCTCTTAAGGGTCTGACAGATTACCAGCGTTGTGGGTACTGATGTACTCACGAGAATATTAGCTGAGTCAGGTCCATTTTATTGGCACAACACATTTTCTAATATAATCATTAAATAGTTTTAAGTTATCATGTAGTTATGTGTTACGCCAACAAATAAATGATTTCTATTATATTCTATTTTACACAGCATATATTTATATGCAAAAATTACAATCATGTAAGCACCTTTTCAAACATACAATTTAACTGATTTGTCACTATGATATTTTTGAAACTTCATAACATAAATAAGAAGTACATTTTCATAAAGTTTACTGTGTAGATAAATATCATCATGACAAAGCAGTTTACGTCGTGTTTGAAAAGGTGCTTGCATCATTGTGATTTTTTGTTGTTTGTTGAAAATTTTGTAATATCTGTCCTTGAGAAATTGTTTTTGTTCTAAACTGTAAATCAGATGTTTTTAAACATAAGTGTGTCTCGAATTCATCACACCTCACTCTGCCTAATATGATATACTTACTATACCTACAATACAATAAAATACGACCTTTATCGAGCTGGTTATTGGATGAAAAGAGACGCAAAAGAAAGCGATATGTAGACAATATTATCTCGTTATTATTTAGCATCTAAGGATTACAGGTAATTACATCAAAAGTATATATGCGACTATATTACCAGATGTTGACTCCATGTAAGGATTTAATTCTGGGATGTATAGGAACTGAGAAACTCTCGGCCTACAGGTATTTTATTCCAAAAGTATATATGCGACTCTATTATTAAGGGAGCGCTGACTGCAAGTTATAAAATCTCCATGAGTAAGGTATTCATTCTGGGAACTAAGGGACCGAGAAGCTATTCGCTACTGAGAAGTGTTTACAAGTTTAATACTAAGTTTAATAATGTGCACACCAACTCCAGTCTCGAGACCTACACCCCTAAACTCTTCCGTGGCGGCTACCTCTGTATCTCCCTGGAAACTGGCCCAAGGTGGCCGAATCCCGAGGCTATACTGTTGATCTCCACTTGTTTCCACGAGCAATACGGCGTGTGCTTTGCACACTGGTTCTCCGTATGAGGGCACCTCGATTCCAGCATGATGTCCGATCTCAGCATACCTAGCGAGATCGGCTGGACCGGACAGATTTCATACATTTTTTTACATTAATTCCTTTATCCAAAGGTTGTCTGACTATAAGCAATAAGACCGCCTTTGCATATTGTATAGGTACTATGTTTTCTACTATTTTCTTTGTTATTGGCTTCCTTTGTGCAATAAAGTATAGGTACATAAATAAATATTTATTTTTATGTCTCAACAACCTCCCAAAAGGAATCCATTCACATACATTCATAAAAACCCTACACATTTTTGACCGTAATAAAGAAATGGTTCATAAGTTTGTCGACACGAATCGACCTAACACATCGACATATCAACATTATCTCGTAAAACGAAAAAGATCTATTTTCGACGAATAGCGGCGGAGTTGAAATATCACTCTCTTTCGTCCCAAAGCAATGAATGATAGAGCAATACTTTCGAGTCTGCAGTTATTGGTCGACATTTATCTTTTTCACTTCTCGACTTAATATGTCGTAATCGTAGTGCGCATCTGAGGGTTAATCCCGTCATAATTATGCTGCATATGCATACTATTTTGCATAAAAATGCGTACGCATCGATTCTGATGTCAGAATGCGTACGCCTTTTTATACAAAACTGCTATTTCCTATAGACAAAATGCAACTTCACGCATTATCAGGCTTACTAATACTTAAAACCCAAGATTAAGAATAGTGCTTGAGTCATGATTGAATCCCATGTTATGACAGATACATGCTCAGTTTTGAGAATCTTAGAACAGACAAGGCAAAATATAGGCAACCCAACTTTGGTGTTTTATCAGTAAATAAAGGAATTTAAAAATAAATTATTGTTTAAATAAAAATATTTATGCAATTATTACTGTACTTATTAAAATACCTAATAACTCGATAAATAAAATAATTGGCTATTTAACAGTGGTAATATAATGTAGAAATTGATCAATAAGGTAGTTTATGGGTAAATAGTAATCAAACTTTTTAGCTTTCAATTTTTTTTACAAAAATATGACAAATTATAAAAACAACACATCTGTTTTTAAGTGTTAGTTGCTGACAAAATAATTATAATACATACTTCAAAGTGCATTAAGTAACTCTCAGTTATGATAAAAAAGAAATAAAATATGACGTCACGAACAAAAAGTCAAAATATATATATTTTTTTTAAATATATATAATAATATATTATGTATTAAGATAAATATTTATTTTCTATAACAATACCTAAATAAAAAATGTTAAGAAAACCAATTTTTTTTTTATATTTTATGAGATATCAAATAAATCTAAGTCTAAACTGTTAAATAGCCAATTTAGTGGTTAATCTCGATGACGGAAGGCTAGCAGTGCAAGTAAGTAGTTTCTAGTTTCTCAGTTGTGAAAGAACAATTGCCTTAGTTGTGATTTTCGCAACATAATTACAAAAGTTTCGCTCGTTTGACCTATCAAATTACTAATTACTTGTTGCCAAATCGAGATCTTATTTATTGCCAAAGTAAACACCAACATTAAGCAACCTAAATTTAATAAAAAATCATTAAGAATTTTGTAACATATTTAAAAAATAACCAAAAAAAATCTGGTATGATAGCATATTTTAAGCTATTGAAATACTCATAAGATTAAGTTTTCATAATAAAAAATAATGGTTTATTAATGTACCACTGTTGTTTTCTTTATTTATGCGAATCATATTCCATAAATTATTGTTAAGTTGTTTCAAGACTACCAAAAAAGGCTTACTAATAATATGAACAATGTCATCAGTACAAGCCACACACAGTCAAACCTGTAGCACGCTTCAGGGTGTGAAGAAGAACTCAGAGCAGTGCCATGGCCTTGTGACCAACAGGGTTAAGGAATTCCTTGACTTGACAATCAACACTCCCCTTCTCTGCTCGTGTTGTTCTCCCTGCCATGGCAGTTTTGGATACCCATTCTAACATAGATCTTGCCACAGCTCTAATGAGGTCAAGGTCTTTAAGCAACTTACAGAGAATTTGCTGGTAATCCTCTCGCACCCACTTCTACTAACTAACTAGAAAGCCATATTTATTAACTTTTATGCTGTGCTCCTTTGGGATGTTTGTCTCCCATAGCAGAGTTTACTCTATGAACGTAAACAGTAACTGTAATCATATTTTAATTTTTTTCACTTTCATATTTATAAATGTGCTGCAGAATTAACATTATACTTGACTGTGTGTGGCTGGCGTTAATAGCAGTCTGCTATCAACTTTATTCCTGGAACACATTCATAACCAACAACAATTTCATACACAGTTGATGCGTCCAGAGATGAGTAAACACTGTAGATGCTTAGTATTTAAGAAGTGAACTTATTTACCTGAGCCATTCCTTCGTCTCTTACTTTGACCCATATGTCAAATAGATTTGCTGTGAACTCGTCAACTTGTAGTGCATTCTGTAGAGTGTTTGTCAAAAATTCGTCATCATGTGCCACCTAAAAGGCAAATAAAGTTATTTGTGTAATTAATGACAAACTATGATTTTTTTGTTTAAATAACTGTTTATTAGATCCTACATTTTGAACTGGTGGTAGTCACTACTAACAGTCAAACTTTTAAGAATTTCATGTCATTATGATTGAGAAATTCATTATATATAACTAGATTTATCAATAATAAATGATTTTTGTTATGTAAATTAACATTCCAAATTCAAGGTTCCTGTATTTGCAGTACATTTAACATAAACGCCGTGAATATAGAGCTTTTACTGTATACAAATATAAACTCCAATTTATTCTTCTCTTTTTGGTGTAAGCAACAGAATAAGGTAGTTGACTCATATCAAATTTAATATTGACTATATTAATTTCATGTAGTAGGATGGAATAAGGGTCTGAAATATATCAATACTAATTAATAAGATTTCTTATAAAACTTAATTTAAAAATCATGTTTTTTTCAATTGTCTAAAATCTCTAAAACGCTGTTTTAAATTTTTTGACGTCACAGTGATACTTAATGTAAATGTGATAATTTTTTTACGATCTAGTAAGTACAACGATATTGACAATTTAAGACCATTTAAAAAAAGTGTCAACTAGCCTTAGCATATAAATCATTACCTTGTGCATCAGTTCATTTAGTATGGGCTGTAGTTCTATAGCTTTGGTGAACTCCGTCTTTGGGAACGGAGAGGGGAGCAAAACAAATGGAGCAATCTGAAAAAAAATATTGAGATAAGCGCACAACATACAGTAGAGTGCACTTCAAAAATCCCTGGCAACCCTAAAGACTCAAGCCAAACTTGCTGTGTGTTGCTTAACAATAAAAAAATTAAAATTAAAGTATAAATTGCTAATTATTTCACTAATACTACAACTAATTTACACGATTATAACTTTAATCACCTTGTTCCTAAATTAATAAAAATGAAGTTGAAGTCAGAACAATTAAATATAGTTGTTGTCTTTTAATCTGTTTGTTTGAATAACATTTTATAAAATGACAATACATTTAAAATAAATTAGGTAGGAAAAGACATAGGATTTCTATCTTCATTTTTGATTTTTTTGTGAATAAACACTGCACATTGAGTTTGACTTTAGTAACCATAGTTAAGGTCTTTTTAATTATCATTATATGCAGGGGTCAGTGTCCTGTGTCCTGAAATACGGATACTATCAATGATTTTAACCAGCTTCGAAAAAGGAGGAGGTTCTCAATTTTCAGAATCTTTTTTTGAAATTATTTTATACTATTAGATATGGCACACATTAAAACTGAGGCAATCAAAGTCACTCGATTGGCTGGTTAATAATAATCTACAATGCTGAGTTGTGTGTTCAGGAAGGGTAAAGTAAAAATAATATAAACATAAATATATAATGTAAGTATTCACAAAATTGTGCATGTGTGTACTTGTGAGTGGGGTAGCTGAATTCTGGACACTTTATGCTGTTATTTTGTGGCATATCTAATAGTATACAATCATTGGATACTATGCTTATAGTTGAAGGAGTCTGCAGTCGCTATATATCAAGTCAAAGACTCACCTGTATGGCATCTTTGGTGAAGTGTTTTCTATCTCTCATACCAACACCGTGCATCAGAGCCCAGTCCTTGGCCTTTTCTACAACAGACACCAATGTTCTGTGCTCCAGTGGCAAAGGGATACACGATGCGAGGCGAGCTTGACTCATTTTTTCTTATAACACGACGTGCAGGCACGGAAATCAAACGGGAAATGACGGGAAATGGTTATGTTTGCTAAACACAAACAGTAAACTATTGATTACGGACGTCAAATAATATTGATATATTTGATTTGTTAATTGCTATTGTTTTTTGGTCGTATTCATAACATGTAAACTAAGGTTTGATTTGAATTTTGATACAGAAATCTGAAATTCTGAAGTTCTGAACAAAAATAAAAATGAACTATACAGTAAAAAATAAAAATCGTCAAAACTCAAATGTCATTTGACATTGACATATTGACATTTGACATTTAAACTTTTTTTTTTTTAATCAAAATCATTTTTGTTCTTTCCGTCGGCCATTGTCGTAATTTGACAGCTGATTAATTTTTCCATGGTTTCGTCTGATGGCTCAGAGTAATTACAAATGGATCAGTAATATAATAAATGCTTCAACCCATATTCGGCTCACTGCTGAGCTCGAGTCTCATCCCAGAATGAAAGGGATTAGGTAGTCCACCACGCTGGCTCAATGCGGATTGGCAGACTTGGCACACCTAGAAAATTAAGAAAATTCTCAGGTATGCAGGTTTCCTCACGATGTTTTAGGTTCACCGTTTGAGACACATGATATTTAATTTCTTATGAACAAAACTGAAAAGTTGGAAGTGCATACCCCAGACCGGATTCGAACCTACACCCTCCGGAATCGGAGGCAGTGGTCATATTCATTGGGCTATCATGGTTTTTATTGGATTAGTATCGCACTCAAACTGAAACCAATAATTACAAAAGGCCCTAACTCGTTAGATATTACCCCTGTCACAGTCTGTCATCAAGAGCTAATGATCTAACGCGTTTGTAAATACTGATTCTATAGAATCGATGTTTCATTGTTGTAATCGTTTTTGTCGTATAAAGCACTCCCTAAAAATGCCGGTTTGTGTAGTTAAATGTTTATTAATTAAATTGTGCCGGCATAAAAAACGGTCAATAACTTGTAGTTCACTAAAAGATAAAGTTAAGTTTCATTTGTAAGTCTATCTCTATCTCTAACAATAATCATAATCTAAATAGTCTTAAAAATTAGTAAAAAAATATTTAAAAAGAATCGATACATCTGACGGAATAGCAAAACATCTATCAATTAGCAATCGAATATTTTGTGCGATGTGATTGTTATTTTGTGTAAAAATTACACGTGAATCATCATCATGTATTGTGAACAATTTGTAAATCAAAATATTAAAGTTGTGTGTAGTATAAGAGCACAGAATATATTTAAAGGTGAAAATATTTTTGCTAAATGACAATTTTACCTTACAAAATTTTGTTGTAGAACTTGGGTGCGATGCATCTCCATATCTAATTCCTCTATGCACTAAAATTCACCAACCAAATTGTCTGTTGTTGGGACGAGGTACACCATTGAATATACAAGGAATATACCATAATATATTCCTATGGTTTACCTTGTCGTCGTGATCACAAACGGCTAAAAAGATATTTAACAAAGGGCTGTTGATATTTTTTATAATATCGGATTTTCGATATATCGATATTTTTAAATTTATCAATATGGGACTTTGATAATTCGGATATATCGAAAAAAATATCGATATTTTAAAATAAAAATATTTCGTTAAATCGATATTTTATCAACAGCCCGTGTATAGCACAGGCCACAGATTGATGATCTATTATTCTGTGGATGCAGTATTGGTACTACTGTTTTAAAAGGGTTCTCATAGGTGTCAAAGGGGTTCTCTCTCAAAAGGACTAGAATCCATAGTCGTAAAGCGTATTATTAAAAAAAATAAAACTAAATATATTATATTATATTTTTTTTAATAAAACTAAATATATTATATTATTTTTTTTTTAATAAAACTAAATATATTATATTATTATTATATTTATAATAATTTCGATATTTGTTCGCCAAATATTTATATAGTATTTTTTTCCTTACATGGCAAAAAAGGTAAACAAAGATCCGTCGTCACGACATTCACATATTTCTCACAAACCGTCCGTTTAAACTAAATCATTTATATACACATCACTTCATTTAACGCGCACACCGCGAATTACATAAAAACTGCTTGTAATTAACTATTATATCACATTTATTTCACTAAAAACGAAATCACAACAAGTTTTATTTCTACAGATTAACGAAAATGTTGCGAATTTGACATTTCGTAATGCTAGATTGTCTATGAATTGAAGAGACGGGAAAGATACATGAAATTATAACTTGTCGATAATTATGTACATATTTTTTAATTTTAATATTTGTGTCCTTTGTGGCTTATAAATAAAATAAATGTGTATCTTTATTAACACAGCACCAAAGAATATATTATACTCCATGAAGAAGAAGTAAATCTACATACCGCACCTTCGGTGCAACAAAGTCAAAAATAGCCAAAACTGCAAAATCGAGCTAAGTATGCCAAATCGTCTCTGAACCATGCCTATACGTGGGGCAACAAAAACATCCGCGAAAGTGTCTCAAAATTCTACTAGATGGCGCAGGTGCCTTTGTGGTTATTGGCGGTTTGACCATTCGTTTTGGGCCGACGTTTCATTGGACAGTAGTGCCCCCGCGCCCGCGAGTGTCTGACGTACGTTGGAGCTACAGCCACACAAAGGTAGTTATGACCATTTTTATTCTCACTTATTGGAACAACAAAAACATATCCATTCTTAAGACCTCAATTATTTTTTACAAATTACAAAAATTCTGGAGCTACAAAGGCATTAGTTATAAAAGCGTTTTTGTTGAGCCAACATTATTATATTTAACTACACAAATTGGAACTAGAAAGTCACTAACTAAAAAGTGTTTTTTTAGGTCCATTAATATTATTTTTTCAACTATTCTATTGGATCTACAAAGTCTTAAACTATAAAAATGTTGTAAAGGTCCAATATTAGTATTTAGAACGTGGTAATAAAAAGACTTGTGACTTTTTAATTCCATTTTTTGTATCTTAAGTACTAGCTGTTAAGTTTAAAAACAAAATTGAGACTTTGTTACTCCGTAATCATTTACTTATTAATTGTTTTTTGATCAAAGTTGCACCTAAATGTATATCTTACATCTAGGTGCACATTGTTTTTATTTAAATGCTACTTTGATGAAGATAACGATGATCAGTAATGCTATTCTCTGACAGACTGTACGACGAGCTCGTCGCCGAAACTAGCTTGTCCTCAATGGATTTTCAACCTTATTCTTCAAAAGATAAAGTCGAAAATCCAATAAAGACAAACTGTCTCGAGGCCGAGGACCAAAACAGTTGATTTTAAAAAAAATAGTTTCGGCTTTGCCGCGGCAATGTGTCTTTAGAGAATAGCACTACTGTATTTTATCTACGGTATCTTACATGCATGAATAAAGCCACTTTGACACACCCTGGAACGAGAAACTTAATTGGAAGTTGGTATAATTTGTAATTTCTTTAATAGAGAGGCTGTTCAGTTAATCTATTTAATTAACCTTTCATACTATCCTTTCTACTGTGTTGTTTCTCACTTCAGGCGCGCGCCTCTGCATTATAAAAAAAAACATTGTAAATATTTTTTTTATTTCAGAGAGCAATGGGTTCCCGAAGTAAAAAAATTATTTCTATGGTGGTTCAAGACAATAATTTAAGGGAAAACAATACATTAGTTGAAACCTGGTTAGCGAACTTTCATCCGGAAGACCAGGACAATGATCATAATTCCAATTTAGAATCTTCTCGTTTTTTAATCAATAATATCTCCAGTACTTGTGATACAAAAAATGAACTGTCAGTTACTAAACTTAATGACAGGAGCACAATATGTACTAATGACGTGGACACAGTTTTAATACCAGAAGTAAACGCTGATGCAATTTTACCAAATACTGTAATAGAGAATGTTACAACGAAAGATATTGATAATGTAGTCATTACTACAGATAGCGAAAGACTTAACCTTTCAGATGATGGAGAAATAGTTTCTTCCAATGTTGTTATCATAGATATAATGCCAGAAAACACTTCAACAAAAAATATGCTAAGGCAAGACACCATCTCAAATGCCATTGAAATTAACCCAGATAATAATGAAGATTTTTCCGTGAGTGATGGATCTGAATATGAACCACCGCAAAAAAAGCGACAAAAGAAAGTTTTCCAGCCAATCCGTAGACAATCCAGCTCTAGCAGTGATTCCTCTAGCTCTAACACCGACTCCTCCAGCTCAAGTAGCGGATCATCCAGCTCAAGTTCATCTAGCTTTGGCAATCGTTCCAAGCACTCCAAATCTACATCTCGTTCCAAACGTGTTTCTAATTTGTCAATTGTACATCATAATGCAGCCTCTGAAAATATTCAACCAAATACTGAACAAGCAAGTATTGTAACAAAGTCTAAAAAAAGGACCAAAAACCCAAGTCAATGGCAAAAAAACCAGAGAAAGTATTTAAAAAACACTGGTCAAGCATATACGTCATCTAGAGGTAAAGCCATGCCAGAAAAAAGTATTCGTCCACCTTGTACGAGTACCTGCCGATTTTCTTGTTCAAATAAGTTTTCCACAGACGATAGGAATGTAATATTTAATACATACTGGGGTCTTAATTCTTTTCAACGACAGCGTGACTTCCTTGCTTCTTGTGTAAAGCAAGTTGAACCTGAATTCCGTACTATCAAGATTCGAAAAGGTGGAGACATGAATAGAAAATGTAGAAAACCAAACACATCCTACTTTCTTGTAAATAAAGGTAGTGAAATAAGGGTTTGTAAAACGTTTCTATTGAATACATTGGCTATAAGTAATAAACCACTACGTACTGTAACTGAAAATAAATTTGCAAGCATAAGTGTAATTCCAACAGATAAACGCGGTAAGCACGGAAAACAGTCAAAGCTGGATGCTGAAATAATTCAATCTGTACGTGACCATATTAATTCGATCCCTAGGATGGAAAGCCACTACATCAGAGCCAATTCATCAAGAGAGTATATAGATGGAGGTTTGACTGTAGCTGAACTACACCGTAACTATAGTCAAAAACGTATTTCTGACAACAAGGAACCTGCAAATTACGACGCATACCATCGGATTTTCAATACCCAATTTAATATCAGCTTTTTTATTCCTCGTAAAGACCAATGTGACGTATGTGAGGCCTTTAAGAATGCTGTAGATAAAGAACCGTTGAGGTCCAGCTATAATCTACATCAAGAGGAAAAGAGTCTTAGTAGAATAGAAAAAAAACAAGATGTAGACGAGTGTAAAAAGCCTGATAGCAATAGCATTGTGGCTATATTCGATCTTCAAGCCGTATTGCCTTGTCCTATAGGTCAATCGTCGGCATTTTTTTATAAAAGTAAACTTAATTGTTATAACTTCACAGTATCAGATATTAAGGATGAGAAAACATATTGTTTCTTTTGGCATGAGGGTCTGGGTAAACGAGGAGCCAATGAAATAGGTTCTTGTTTGTACAATTTTTTAAAAGAATGTTCTTCGACTAAACCAAATTCAGACGTAACTTTTTTCTCAGATAACTGTTGTGGCCAACAAAAAAACAAATTCATTCTTAGTTTGTATTATTATGCCGTTTCAACCTTGCCAATTAGATCGATAACACACAAGTTCTTAATTCGGGGACACACGCAAAATGAAGCAGATAGCGTTCACTCGGTAATAGAGAAAAGTATTCGTCGAGCAAAAAAATCTGGACCAATTTACACGCCAGATCAATATGTGACTCTAATCCGTAATGCCAAAAAGACCGGTAACAGTTTCACTGTTAATGAAATGAGTTTCAATAGTTTCTACGATTTAAAGTTACTTTCTAACGATATTAACTTGAACACCGGCAAGAATGTTGATGGCGAAACAATCAGAATTTCGGATGTTAAAGTCGTGAAATTCATTAAAGATTCTGATACCTATTTGTACAAAACCACGTATAAAACTGAACATTGGAACAAAGCTAAAATTAAAATTAGTCGTGCAGGCAAAAAAAATATCGCAGATATTAATTTGAGTACGGCTTATAGCTCTAAGTTGCCTATTGCGAACAATAAAAAGCAAGATATTCGACAACTAATAGCTGCTAATATAGTTCCAAAATATTATGAAAACACGTTTAACAGTTTATTTGATTAATTATTATTTACAAAAGCTTAAATATAATTAAAATAAAAACTAAAATAAGAAAAAGTATTAAACTTTGCAAAAGTGCGTTTTTTACTGGATACTTACATTTTTTTTGATATTATGTATATTTTTTATTATAAATAATAATTAAAAACAAAAAAATAATAAATAAATAACAAAAAATAATAATAATAAGAAGACCGTTATATTTTACTACTTATGTTTCATTATCGTTTGCTGTCTGCTAAAATGACAACAAAAAGTAAAGTCAATTATGATGGGCCTTTTTGATGAACATTATTTCCAATTATTTGTTTTTATATTTGATTTTTCTAAGTTTTTTTTGTTTATACTTAAGTTTAAAGATTATTATTAAACCATTTATAAGACTTATTAAAAGACTGTTAGTAAGTTCCTAAGCTCTAAAGACTGAGTATTATCTAAGTTTGCCTTTCCTAGAATTTGATTACAACTCAAAGTATGAATATGATGCCAAATAATGTTGTAGTTATAAGAATTTAATTGTTTTGAGTTACCTTTTTATTAATAGTTGATTTTTCAAGAAGAATATATAGGTACGATTATGTTTGATTACGACACTTTATTTCATTTAAAACCTTATCCTAAATAATAAGCTTAAGTCATAAAACTAAATAATTCCTGGTGCAACAAAGTCACAATTCAGGACACATTTTTTTATTATGTCTTTTATTAGGATTTTTTTGGTAATTTAATATAAGATTTTTACGTAAAACTATAGCAAACAAAATAAACAATTAATTTTATAAAAATTTTAAACCTACTATAAATAGCTATCCAGAAATACGGAAATAAATGCAAAAAAAATATTAAAAGTCTTCTCCTGTAAAATTAAAAAATGAGCTGTTGTGACTTTGTTGCACCGAAGGTGCGATACATGAAAACGTTGGACATAGCAGCGACATTATTTCCGCATACGAATATTTTTTCATAAAGTCAGTGGCAATTTTAAATGGAGATTTTTGATTTTAAAATAGTTGAAGGACCTAATTGAGAAAAAACAAATAATAATTAAAAAATATATATACAACCGACTTCAAAATATTAACGTACCCACGAAATTAAAAAAGGGAAAAATAATATATTTTCTGCCAAGCCAGTGTATTCAATCTATTAATTCAAGGTGTACCCTATCGTAAAGATTTTTGTTTCTCAGACATTATTTTTGTCTGTCATGTGTTTTTTTCAGTAACGACTTAAGTCAACATCAGACGGGCTTGGCAGCGACTTCAAAATGATCAATAAGTAGAAAATATAATAATGTTATCTTTCCCTTTTTAGTTTCGTGGGTACGTTAACATTTTGATGTCGGTTGTATTTTTTCATAATATTTTTTCTTTTTTATATTTTTAATATACCTAATAAATAAATCAATCCATATGAAATTCAACCTAAAATCCACCCATCTGAAAGTCGGAATTTTCGGTTAGTTATATTATTGTTAGTCATACACTACTCAGCAATCAGCAATAATATAACAACCAAACAACAAATAAATAACAAGACTAACAATTGCAAACGAAACAAATAAGTAATGATGATATGGAACAAACATTGACACGACCTCACTGTGAGCATGGAAGCGACAATGTGGCACTTTTTGCTCGCAGTTAACTGATCCTAAACCGAGCTTAACCGATCGCGGCGAGAGTGCTCCCGAATGTTTGTAATTATATAGCACGATCAAAAATTATTAAAAAACCGATAAACCGATTCTTCAACCACTTGCAAAATTTTTAAATTAAGAATAAAGAAAACAATACACAAATACGACTTGAATATTATGATTGCTGGATCAGAAAAATAAATAAAAGATTTGAAATACTAATGGAAAAAAATTTATTACTTTTGTTTCGCAACATGGTGAGATTTTTATTTTTCTGGTATACGTAAATCGTGATAGTCAGAGTTATTAGGATATTATATAAAGAAGTTTGAGAGATAGTGATGTACAAGATGAAACTTTAGTACAAAGGTTTTTGAATAGATGACATTATGCGGTAATAAATTTAGTAGGTTCTAGAGCTAGAAAAATGTTACGAATTATAATTAGAGACAGACAGTAAGTGTACATTAATTCCAATTATGTTCTACATAGTCATTTGGACTAGTGGTGTATAACCAAGGTAAAAAAAGAAAGAAATAATAATCTTTAATTCAATAGAAAAATATTTTTGTCGCTTTTTTGTTTTTCTCAATTGTTTTCTTCAACAATTTAAAAATTTAAAAATTTCCATTATAAATTGCCACTGACTTTATTTCAAAAATATTCGTATGCGGAAATAATGTCGCTACTATATCCAACAAAATGAAATGAAATGTTAATGTTTTTTAACTTTTGTAACTTTTGTATCTTTTGTAATTTTTAAAAATGTAAACTGTAAAATTTTTGTAATTTATGTACTTGGAAATAAAGGCTATATTATTATTATTATTATTATTATTATTATTATTATATCCAACATTTTCATGTATTTCATGATTCACTTCTTCTCCTTGGTGTATATCTTCTTAAAATGATATTTAATTTCCTAAAATGCACTCAACTGAAAAGTTGGAAAACGAAACGAATATGGAACGTATTCGTTTTTTAAGATGACGTATAGTAACGGATATTTTAGTTTAGTTATTTCAGATATAACGATACCTACTTGATATCGTTACGATGCCCGCGGTTAACTTCTCAACCCTACTGATTGTCTTTGGTTCATAGTCAGCCATTATTGTTGTTTAAAATTGACATCTAAGAAAATTTCAAGTATAGAAGAAATCAAGAAATTCAAGAATAAAAACGTGAATTACACAAAAATGTGAAATTGTAGTTTTCTATTTCTTGTCTGTCGATAGTGGAATCATAGAATGTGAATGTCTTTAATGTTTGTCGTTTATGTATTCTTAATATTATTATTGAATTCCATAGTCCAAGTCCAAGTCGGTCCATAAAAAGTCAATAGTTTATCAAATCAAATAAATATTCAATTATTTCAAATAGGCTTAGTTTCAGTGGCTTAATATTCACCTAAGTAAATATGTTCCTTGCGTAGCATGCCTTAGAGAGGCCCTCTTTGGGGACCCCAATAGACGAGCAGCAAATCGAGAAAAATCTCTGTAGTTTTTGATTTACTCTACTGTAACTCTTTCACCACAAAGTATTTTTTTTTCCCCGGGAAACATATAGCTTATCAGATTAAGTAATATTGTAGATTATATTTTACTAATATTTGCTTTCACACGTATGGGGCCCCTGTAGTCCGGGGGCCCGTATCATTGATAGAGCTGATACGGTGGTAGCTACGCCACTGCTTAGTTTACAAGCTCTTTCGAAACGTCAGGTAATAATAATTAACTTATGATAATGGTGATAATAATTATTAGACAAAAACTTAAAATTAAAGTTACGAGGGTTCCTAACGGCAACTTGGAGCCCACAACAAACTCAGCCAGGTTTTCCTTTTTCTAGTTTTATCACCATTTAGCAATAGTTATTTATGTAGCCTGTCATTTGCTTGTGTTTAATAAATGAACCACTTTCTTTCTCAAAATATGTATGAAAGCAAAATGTACAATTTTTTTTTGTGAATCTCTTCCAAATGTATCCTACAGTAATGCTGGGTAGTGCGTGGAGTCTTTCATTTGCAGCTTTTATTGCTTGATTAAATAAATGGCATAAAAATAGTACAGCTTTGTTGTGCTCCTGAAAAGTCATCGCCTCTGTAATAAGTCCGATCTATACTACAGCCTTTCTTGATGAATACTGTTTACCAACAAACAAATTAAAAACGAGGGCATAAACCACTAGTCTTTTCACACCTTTTTTTTTTTCTTTACAAGTTAGCCCTTGACTACAATCTCACCTGATGGTAAGTGATGATGCAGTCTAAGATTTTGATTTGAACGCTAAATCGCTTGGCGGTACGTCTTTGCCGGTAGGGTGGTAACTAGCCACGGCCGAAGCCTCCCACCAGCCAGACCTGGACAAATTAAGAAAATCTCAATCTGCCCAGCCGGGGATCGAACCCAGGACCTCCGTTTTGTAAATCCACCGCGCATACCACAGCGCCACGGAGGCCGTCAAATTACACTTAATAATTATTATAACACCTAATAATTATTATAATTAACTTGGTCTTATTACTTAATAAATGAAAATAAACATGATCAATAAGCTTAGAACAATTAGATATAGTTAATATATTATATATAACATTTTATAAACAAACCATACATAGTTTAAAATAAATAAGTTATAAAATGACATGCGGTTTCTACCTTCATTTCTAATTTCTTGGTTGGTAAACAGTACTCATCAAGAAAGGCTGTAGTATAGGAACAATGGTGAGTGCGACACTGGGGTGTTGCCTAGCGCCTGCGTAAGTTTCCTTTGTTTGTGTCGTAGTTCGTAGTAAGTGTAAGCGGCGTAGTTCACAATAGGCTTGTTCTGTTCTTTCTGACTTTCTGAATAATTTTTATGTAATTCTGCCACTGTCAAACCCCCATCAATAAATTGTCTGCTAGTACTAGTCCGGAGATAGTGACACTCAATCCTTGGAATTGATTCGATTTGCTCCTTTACTGCTTGTGTAACCTCAGGTCCTAAAGTACATTGTTTTCCGTGTTTTCCTCACTGATCAGGTGGAATGAAACCATCATTCTGCTTTGCGGTCGATAACAGTCCGTATAATCCGTTGTGTGATACCCAAAGTGTTAATGAGAAAAGTTTTACAGACGCGGATTACTTTATTCTCATTTAGCAAGTAAAATGCAGTTTGCTTTTCTGCCGTGGCTTTTGTCAGTTTTTATGCGGCGGTAAGCACATTTTATTGGTCTTGTACAGGTGTTTAAAAAAACCCCGTTGCCTCTCTAAACTCTCCAACATCTCTCTAAAGACTCAAAAGATTTCCGTCCTTTGTTGTTCAATTTTTAGGTGTTTGCTGCGTTGGTTCATTCTGAAAAAAGAAAATACAAAATAATGATAATAAATTATTGACTGATTTATCAAAATTAAGATTTTTAAATCTCGTAAATTATTTACTTATAAGGTTGCTTAAAAGCAGTGACGGCTGTCCTTTTAGTGCGCCAAACCACCATATTAATAATACAAATAGGAACTAATTATAATACAATTTCAAACGAAACAAACTTTTCACTTTAAAATTAAAAAAAAAACAATAAAATAAAATAGTCTTCAAATTAGTGGGCCTGCCGATACCAGTTTACAATTAACATCAACTAAAGAACTTTATAAAATTCGGGATAAAAAGAGAAAAGATGTCATAATCATATTATTATCTATCTATTTATCGTGTCGGAATAATTATCATAAAAAAAATTATCAAAAACAATAATCCTACTATACTGGAGCATTATCGTCACAAGTGTTAATCTAACATTAAACTTTACACCATGAAATACAAATATTGGGGAAACAACGGCATTACTTCACTACCTAACTACACAAGTGTCGTTATTGCTCCAAAAACATAAAAAAATAATTGTCACAATTACCTTAGTAACGTTGTAGCTCTAGAAGACAACTACTCATGCGGGGGGTCGCGCGCAACTGAACAGTGAAACGTTGTTTCTCCCAGTGCCGTCCAGATGCGCGCCAAAACCATAACGACACAAACGCCCTCATGAGGACAGTTTGTGTACTACACAAATGTCAATAACGCACCAAGTAAAGAGGTAGATTTGGAGTATTTTCTTGTAATCCTTTTTCCTATGTTTTATCTCACTTGAGGTGATCCTGTCCGTTAGTCTTATACCCAACATACTTCTTTCCATTGCCCTCTGACACTTAGCTATCTTTTCTCTATGTTTTTGTGTCAGGGACCAAGTTTCGCTTCCGTATGTTATACATGGGAGTATAGACGTATTGAAGGTTCTCCTCTTAATGGACATATTTATTTCTTTGCTTTTCATTATTTCCTTTAGTGACCAGTATTTTCTCCACCCACTAGCGATTCTCTTGTTTACTTCTTTTGACATTTGGTCTATAGGAGCAATTGTCTGACCCAAATACACATACTCTTGTACATACTCGAGCTTATTTCCATCCAGAACTATATCAACCTCTTTTGAGTTAGTCATTAGTTTTGTTTTTGCAGTATTCATTAAAAGGCCTACTTCTTTACTTTTACTGGCTAAAGACTGTACCATTATTTGTATTTTATATGGGTCCTCTTCCAGCAAGATGAGATCGTCTGCAAATCTCAAATGATTTAGGCGGCGGCCATTTATATTAAGACCATATTCAGCCCATCAGGATTTTTAATTTAGACAAATTAAAAATCCAGGAGAAAAGAGAGTACTCAACACATATATAAAACTTTAGTAGTACCTATCGCGTGAGCCGAGACCACTTAGAAATATTTTTCGGTTCAATCCGAATGCATGGTGGATACAAATGTAACCTAACTGAAAGGGCTTGTAAACTGAAAGGGATTTACAGAAAACTTTTATGCCATTTGGAAATAAAAGTTAGTGAAGCGGGAAACCATATTCCCATGGAAAATATCGATATTTTAACATGCACATCTGCATTGAAATCTATCAATTCTACCGCGTTATCGTGGAACTTTGATGAAGATGCGGGGTTTAGTGCAGTGGCAGAAATTGGAGCCACGTGTTTAACAGCCTTGTTAAACGATACAGAACCGTCATAATATATCAATATAATGATCGGTTATTGCATCTGGTTGTGTAGTGAAAATTGTACAAAGAAAAATTAAATATGCTATATGCATTGACAACATGATGTCAAATGATATAATAAACTTGATATACATAAATTAGTTGGCCTTCGTGACAAGAGAGGTCTAATATACGCTTCTAAAGCATTGTATGAAATTTGTCTTATAACCGAAAACATAGTCCGAAATCACCATAAATGAGGTACAATTTAAACAAATTATTGTTAAAACTATGTCTAATTTTATAGGAAAAAATGTTTTTCCTCTATGTATTAATCATATTTTCATAGCACTGGAAAGTTGCGTACAAATCGCAAAGATCATATCACATAGATCGCTATATGCAACCACCAAAAAACTTAAAAAAGGCGATCATGTATGGGCTCGCAGAAACAAAATATACGTTTCCAAAAATGTAAAGATAGGCCTGATGTTTACCACCAAGATACATCCGTCCATCATAGAAGTTAGAAATAGATTTGGAGAGTCCCGGTTAAAGCCTGCTGAAGTAGATATTGACAACAGGAATCGATTGTTCAGATCAGATGGTGTCGAAATTCGAAAACAAAATTAAATGGTAAAAATATTTAAAACGAGGCCACAGATCTACTGTATTTTTTTAATTCAGTCATGTCATGTCTTGTCAGTCTGTTTTGTCTTCTAGTCACACCGCATCGCATCGTCATACGAGTGCTCTAACGCCTTGTATGCGCCACGTCGTTCTTTGTTAGCTGAGTTTTGTTTCTGTTTTCGCTGTTATTTTGTGTTATTTGTTGATTTTCTGTTACCTGTTTGTTTTGCAAAATGCCGAGAAGACAGCGGAAAACTGTTCTCAACAGTGAAGTTCGAGTTTGTAGTTCGTTTGCGAGACTATTTTGTTCGTGAACAACAAAATGGCGGACCCTTGTTACAGCTTGACAATGTTCGCGATCGTGTAGCCGATGCTCTAGGAATCGGAAAGGTTACTGTTTCTCGAATAACAAAGGAAAAGTTTGGGGAGTCGTCCATGGAGGACAATAAGCTATTAACACCGAAGAAGAAAAAGAAAAGGTTATGTCATATAACAGAAACTGATGATTTTGATTTAGATATAGCTTTTTTTTTTTTATTCTTTTACAAGTTAGCCCTTGACTACAATCTCACCTAATGGTAAGTGATGTTAGGAGGAGGATGAAAATCCACACCCCTTTCGGTTTCTACACGGCATCGTACCGGAACGCTAAATCGCTTGGCGGTACGTCTTTTGCCGGTAGGGTGGTAACTAGCCACGGCCGAAGCCTCCCACCAGCCAGACCTGGACAAATTAAGAAAATCTCAATCTGCCCAGCCGGGGATCGAACCCAGGACCTCCGTTTTGTAAATCCACCGCGCATACCACTGCGCCACGGAGGCCGTCAAAAACTAAACTAAGGCTTCTAAACGCAATCATATTTATGGTTACTACCTACGAGGTGAACTACCGACCTGCCAGAAGTTATTATCTTCATTAAAAGCTGCAAAACTCTTCAAAGGCTTCCCTTAGAATTGTTTTGAAAAAATAAGGATTCTGCTATAAAAAATGTGACAAGAGAAAAATATTAATGGAGCGTACTGACATAGCTTTACTACGATGCGTTTATCTTCGCAAAATCAAACAAATTGATAATTGGGTGAAGGTAGTATACCTTGATGAGACGTGGCAGAACGCTAATCATACTGTAGGTAAGGCTTGGACGGATGACACAGCCAAATCCAGCACAAAACACCTGAAGGGCCAGCGCTTAATCATTTGCCACGCTGGCACAGCTACAGGTATTGCGTCGAATTGCCTGTGGGCTTTTAAGTCAGTGAGTACCACGAGGAAATGAATTGTGAAAAGTTTAAGACATAGTTTATAAAACTATTAGAAAATTAGAAAATTTTAATGAGCCTCCTCACTATATTTAAATGGACAATGCTTCATAACACTCAGTTCAAATTAACAAACCCCCCAGCAGCAATAACAAAAAAGCTGAAATTATAGAGTGGTTACAACGCAATGGAATGCAAATGCAAGAAACTGACAGTGAAATGTTAAAAAAAGGAGTTGGTTAGACTATTGAACTTACACAAACAACAGGCGCAGATCAAAGGTATATTTTTTATTTATATAATATTATGTATATGCATATACTTCTAGAAATAAATGTACAAATATTTTCAGGTTATGCAGCTGGGCATAACGCTTCTCCGCCATTCACGTCCAACTATTCCTGCTTTCCTAAACTATTTGCGATCATAGTAGAAGCGTGCTATAAGGAGATGTTGGTATGAGAAATTGATACCAAGAATAAAATATCAAACCATTTGCAGCAGCTCACGGACGAATTCAAGCGCTACTTTCCCGATTCGTTCGATAATATTATTTATCGAATAGCGACCGATCTGTTTCATGTTGACATAGAAATGCTGCCAGATGCATTACAAGAGGAAGGTTTGGAAATCAAAAATGATTCTGAAAATACGATTTTGAGAAGATGGATAAGGCACAATTTTGGGTTAAATATCTCAAAGTTTATCCCAGCACAGCAGAGCAAGCACTAAAATTGTTTTTACATTTTTCAAGCACTTACTTGTGCGAAAAAGCGTTTTCAGCAGGTGTAGCAATAAATACAAAGTATAGAAGCACACTAGATATTGCTAGTGATCTACGTTGTGCACTTTCTTCTATTGAATCCAGAATTGGAAATCTTGTTAAAAACATACAAACTCATCCGTCCTTCATTGATTCTTTTAAGTATGTAAAAGCAATATTTTTATAATAAACATATTTTTTTTTTTTTTACTTTATTACCCTTATTATTTTATTTTACAATTGTTTGGCGAGCCCATTTGCTACTACTTGCTGGGCCCTGGGCCGAGGAGAGGTGCAGGCATGGTAATTTTAAGCAGTAAGGAGGTGATACTTATAAGTTTGGGAACCCGAATTAACGATTAACATGACACAACGAAATGATACAGTTGACCTGTTGAACAATTTACGCGCAGACAATTTGACCACAAGTCAGATGGAACTGCTCTGTCAGAGGAGAAGAGTGGCTTTAGATGAAGAATTTAAGCATGGTGTTGTGATCCGAATATTCCCGACCGTCAAACAGGTTGACGAATACAATAATCTGAAATTACTCGAGCGTTGTTATGTTCCAACTGTAGACTCATTACTAAAACCAATTTTTGTGGAAGTAGCATCATTGACTGGAGTTGCCGCTCGTCAAATTTTTGGTAAAACCCTCCACGCCATTTTTTATTTGCCAATTGAAAGCATACAGCCATACACACGCATCGTCGTCGTTATCAACCCATATACGGCTCACTGCTGAGCTCGAGTCTCCTCTGAATGAGAGGGGTTAGGCCAATAGTCCACCACGCTGGCCCAATGCGGATTGGCAGACTTCACACACGCAGAGAATTAAGAAATTCTCTGAAATGCAGGTTTCCTCACGATGTTTTCCTTCACCGATTGAGACACGTGATATTTAATTTCTTACAATGCACACAACTGAAAAGTTGGAGGTGCATACCCCGGACTGGATTCGAACCCACACCCTCCGAAATCGGAGGCAGAGGTCATATCCACTGGGCTGTCACGGCTCTTTTACACACGCATGACTGGACATAAATTGGAACAAGAGAGAAGAGAGAAGTGGCGTGACATTCATTGGCTAATCATCGACGAAATCTCTATGGTCTCTTATGAAAACCTTCGTATGATACACCTAAGACTGCAATTGAACTTTATGGTGACATAATGCAGCTACCACCTGTGAAAGGGAATTGGTGTTTCATGCAACCAACGTGATGCTCGGCAGAAATCAACTTATGACAATTTAATTTATGTTATGTGAAAGGAGCAGGATCCCATTAATAGGAGATTTTGCGGATGGTGCCGTGGTTTGCATTTATCCCACTGTTTAACAAGTTGACGAATACAACAGTAAAATGACCGCCGCTAATGCAGCAGTAAACCGCATGTACACAGTACACGCGACTGACGAATCACGCGAAACAGCATTGATGAGAACTTTACATCTAGATGTGTTGTGACTGTCATTAGCGGTCTGGTGATGGAGACAAAGGACACATAATGGAACTCGTCAACGATTTACAGCAGCTGACTTGTGATTTGGCTTGATTAATTTGTATTGATGAGAACTTTACAACTAGATGTATTGGGACTGTCATTAGCGGTCTGGTATGGAGACGAAGGTCAGCTAAGGGAGTTCCGTTAAGTTTACAGTAGCTGTCTTGTGATTGGGCTTATTAATTTATATTGATAAGAACTTTACATCTAGATGGGTCAACACAAACAGAGAAGATTTTGAATATTCAACCTTATTTTGAAATACTACTTTAACCTTAAAGCACCAATTATTCCTTCCACTGCACCAATTTAAATTGGAATGGGAATTGAAAATCTCGTGTGACAGCTTTTTTACAACGAGATAGTGAAGTCTACATCGCACGAAATATAAAGTTCTTAGAAATGCCCCTGAGATGTTCATAGGCGATGCTATCGTTGCACCAAGGAGTCTATATAGACTATTAATGAAAATACGTTCGCGGGCACAATGCAAAAAGAAAGACATAATAATTTGTATCGCTATTATGTCTAAAATTATATATCTATTATGTATCTATAAATTGTCTATGTCTTGTTAAATTCATTTTTAAGGATCTTCCTATAAAAATAACAAAACGGGTATTTTGGACTGACAGTCAAATTGATATCGAATGGTACAAATCGTCTAAACTTTTAAGACCGTTTGTATCAAGAAGAATTCAAGAAATCAAAGTACCTAACAAGGAATTAATTATAAAACATATACCATCAGAATTAAATCCAGCAGATGTAGCTACAAAACAATTGACATATTAGAGAACAAAAGGAAATGGTTAGAAGGTCCAGAAATTTAACACAGGTGCCACAAGTATGGCCTCAATTGACACCAACTGTCACTTCACTTTCGCTCGGAGAGGATCTTCCGTATGTGAAGAAGAAGATTTTGGAACAACAGAGGCGATTCCTATGAGATGTAAGGAGAATGAAGAAGAAGTAAATGAAAATAAAAAAATAGTTTAAAAGAAATAAAAAAAAATTGTTAAAAAATGAGATTCATGGGAAAGAAACTAATTTAAGCCGGAAATTGGGTTTATTTCTTGATATTGATGAGATACTAAGATGCAAAGGAAGGATGAAGAAATACAAATTGGTATTTTGACAAAAGATATCCTATACTACTACCATAAGATTCTGATTTAACAAATACAAAGACACATAATAAGAATCTCTATGTGGGTGCTAACTGCTAACCATACATTAATAAGTATAATAAGAGACTTATTGGATTCGACAAGGCAAACGTTAAGTTCAGAAAATATAAAGGAAATCCCTTATATGTTTTAAATAAGGCGGGAGGACCTTATAAGTTACCACCGACACCAGCTTTGCCATCTGAAAGGGTTAATTACAGTTCACCATTCACTTTCACTGGTTTAGATTATCTTGGACCAGTTGTAGTTAATAGCAGTAAGAGTTATATGGAATATGGATTTCTCTTTTCACGTGTCTAGCAATACGAGCTATCCATTTGAAAGTAGTGCAACATCTTACAGCAGAAGAAGGCCTTAGAGCTTTAAGATAAATGATAGCTTTCAGAGGTATACCAACATTTATTTACATCTGACAATGCTGTACAATTTAAATTAATCCCAGAAATTTTAACACAATCCTATTGTTTAGAGTACAAAATACAATGGAGATTTATATCAGCTCTCACACCATGGTTCGGTGGATTCTATGAAAGTTTGGTGGAAATTGTGAAACATTGAAGCGTTCATTACAGAAACACTTTCTAAAAGATAACGAATTTGACACAATAGTAAAGGAAATTGAAGCTGTCTTCCTCTGCCCTCACCTGCGTAGATAGTGAAATTGAACACATATTGAAACCGTCAGATTCTCTAACATTAAGTAATGGTATATAAATGGAAGCCCATTGAGGATATAGCGGGAACCATCTAAGTCCAAGAAGTAGAGTGTAACTTCTCTGAAGGTACAGATAAAATCATTCTAAAAAAATGAGGGATATTCTCAACAGTCTACTCAGCTACTAGAATAGTCTATTATAGAAAGCATACCTACTAGTCAGTCCGAATGTAATAGACCTAAACGAGATGCTGCTACTAGGGCCGTTGAAAAGATCAGAATGGACGCAATATTTATTTACTTCATGTATGGCGGAGGAGTATCGTGAAAGGCGTCATAAAATTAGAGGTGAGGTCGATGTGGAACATGACATGAACGTCGCTTTGCGACAAATTTTCAAAGATAATGTTGTAGAGTAGAGTACCAGAAAAACGACGAAGAATTAGCACAAGAAATCTGCATGCATCCTCACTAGAGCCTCTACATCAGAAAATAGGAACTTCTATATATTATCACCTACTTTAGAAGAAGAAAATCATTCACCTGCCCTTTTATCAGACACATAACCTACCCTCAACCAACTTTGTCGTCCAAATACTGCATATTACATAGGTAAAGATGGTACACGCTGGGCTAAAGAATCTATACGACAGGCTACAATGACAACTTGTGAAAATATAGTAACTGAACCAATGGGTGTAAAAAGACCTTTCAAAAATAAGAAAACTCCTTTAGAATGCTAAGAATTAAAGAAGTTACGCGTAATAAGAAAACGCTTTATTTGCATACTTTATTTACCCGCAAATAGGAAGATACAGGACTCTACAACCGGCGAAACTACAATGACCGAATTGAAAGCGTTATATCGAAAGCGAAAGTGGATTATTTCGTTCAGGGCGACAAAACACAAACGATTTATGGGATGGGACAGGTGTAGAAATCTTCCGTATGACGATGTCAAGAAATAGATTTATGTTTCTTCTAAATAATTTGAGATTCGATCCAATGCTATCAAGTTTCAAATCAATGCTTTAAAAATGTTTTTCGATAAAGAGCTATTTATTCGACAAAAAGCTATTTCCTAGCCTAAATCAGCATTTATTCAATCAACCTCCGACATGTAGTACGAGCTATCATAAATAAATTTGCAAGTCTCAATTCTTCAGTCTCAGGCTGAAGAATTGAGACTTGCAAATGTATTTATATATACTATACATACTATAGTATGTATACATATATATATGTCGCCACAGAAACAATATAAAATACAATACAAAGAATTATATACAGTTCCACAATTCCTCATACCTAGTATTAATTAAATGCAAGTCCTAACAGGTTATAGTCCCAGCTTATAATTCTATTTAATGGAATGGAATTTTGCGCGTGGCCCATACACTCGGAACTCGAATGCATACCACTTACCGATGCACATTCTTAATTATTCGATGTACTCAGTTTAAATTATATATTCCATTTTATAGTCTTTTAATTTATACATGCAAACGTCCCAGTGTCAACATAGTGTGTACGGCACGGCAAGGAATAACGTGCCGTAGTCAGCGGGACAATAATACGTTTTGCCAAGCGGCGTGTGAAGGTTTATAGTACGACATTAAGCATCGTGGGGATAAACCTTAACGCGCGTTGACTTCAAATGTCATCAGACTGGAGGGCCAGAAAAACTGGAATGTGTGGAAGTTCCAGGTGGCAGTTACAATGAAAAGCGCAAATGTGTTCCTGGTGCGAGGTTATGATGTATCTGTCTCAAATGGGCAATGTTTACTCCACAAAGACAATTCATTATGTATCCATACCATCGTGAAGGAAGTTATTATGTACTTAAACTGAAAAACAGTGCTTATCGTGAAGTTGCACAAAAGCGACAATGACCCATAACAAATTGCAAACCATATAAGCTGGATCTAGACAGACCCAAAACAGTTTTCACTTTTTTGGACTTTGCACAAACATTCCTACATTTGATTTCTAATCGAAACTGAGACAAGCTGGTTTCGTAATAAACTCAACCAACTCACTCTTCTATTTAAACCCATAACAAACTGCAAATCATATAAGCTGGATCTAGACAGACCCAAAACAGTTTTCACTTTTTTGGACTTTGCACAAACATTCCTACATATGATTTCTAATCGAAACCGAGACAAGCTGGTTTCGTAATAAACTCAACCAACTCACTCTTCTTTTTAAACCCATAACAAACTGCAAATCATATAAGCTGGATCTAGACAGACCCAAAATAGTTTTCACTTTTTTGGACTTTGCACAAACATTCCTACATTTGATTTCTGATCGAAACTGAGACAAGCTGGTTTCATAATGAACTCAACCAAGTCACTCTTCTATTAAAGCCCTTATCAAACTGCAAATCATATAAGCTGGATCTAGAGAGACCCAAAATAGTTTTCACTTTTTTGGACTTTGCACAAACATTCCTACATTTGATTTCTAATCGAAACTGAGACAAGCTGGTTTCGTAATAAACTCAACCAACTCACTCTTCTATTTAAACCCATAACAAACTGCAAATCATATAAGCTGGATCTAGACAGACCCAAAACAGTTTTCACTTTTTTGGACTTTGCACAAACATTCCTACATATGATTTCTAATCGAAACCGAGACAAGCTGGTTTCGTAATAAACTCAACCAACTCACTCTTCTTTTTAAACCCATAACAAACTGCAAATCATATAAGCTGGCTGTTATGATGTCCCCAAGGTTTTATCACTGACCTGATGGATTTTTCTACCATCTTCTTAATATCTTGCTCCTTTTGTTTTGTTTTCATGAGCTGTTTTTACAAGCATGTTTCTAATTCTTAAAACTTCCCTACAAGCCTTGAAAGCTTGAATTGAGGATATTAATTGCAGGATCTTCCAACAAAAGTTTCCTTCTTATTAGGTTTTTGAAGAAATCTAAAGGTGTTCAAAGTGATTTTTATTCAATCTTTATACTACCAATTGCTACAGAGGTTGAGCTTATTTCTAATTTTGGATCACGAGTTGTGGCATGTTTTAGCTCTGGAAGTTCACTCTCCTGTACTAGCGAGAGCTGTGCCTCAGGCCACGGCCTGCAACTCAAGACTTCTTTGGCAAGCCATTCTTTGCTGCGCTGATTTGCAAAGGTCACAAGTATCCAGCCATGTTTAAAGGAAAGATCTCCAAACTGAGGGCCACTGCCTCTGGCAGCAGTTGCTGCCTGGTGTTGCATGGTTTTTATTAATGTAGCATACACCAAATTCATCTGGGTCTCTGTCATAGATTCTACATTGCAGATTCCTACTCTGCCAGCACCAGGTGTCTCAAAAGACAATCTTGATGTACAATCATGCTTGTCCACTTCAAATTCACTCATTGAACCTTTATTTTCACAGAGTATAAATTGAGTAAACTCAACACCAGCAAATAATTTGTAATTAGCCTTTTTAATAATGTTTGCCGACACTAAATCCATTAGAACTAACCTTCGTAAATAAAATCCTGAGATATAAGTGTACACTATTCTCCAATTGCCTGTCTTTAATTCTTTATTCCATCTTTGCAGATACCCCAACATCTTGGCAGTATCAGTCAAATGCTTTTTTGTAGTCCAAATCATTTTGATGGGTTCCACAAGGTTCTCTGCTTTAAGCACTTTTAATTTAATATCTTCCACAGACATTCCTTCTAATTTAGTAAGGCAATCTAAAGAAGATTTGCCCTCACAATCCACATGTATGGCACCATTCAATACTTGAGTTATTCTAATTAAAGGCTTATCGACATTGCTAGTATTCAACAGTCTGTTAATAGTAGCTTGAATAGATGGTACAACACTCTCGAGTATTGGAACATCTGCATGTCTGTCACTAACTATAGCCATTTTGTATAACCGCTTTTTAAAATAATGCGTATTTTTCGTAAGCAGTGAATTGTGAATATTTTTACTTTCGGATTGTTGTCCCTGTGTTGCTTTTGGTTCATTATAACTAACATCAGAAGAACATCCCAAACCAATTTTGGTGGAAAATTTTGAAAGTTCATTTGCTTCTAAAATCTTTAATGTAATTCCCTCAACAGCAATTCCCTCCAATCCTTTAAGCCAATCAACAGCTTTGGTTCCAAAACAGTTGACACGGAGAGCACCGTCTATAACATTGCTGACACCAATTTTAGCATATGGTTTAGAAGCTGCAATAAGTGTACTAAATATGAAATCATGAAGAGGCCATACAACTTCTTGTTCTATTAAAACTTCTGGGTATTTATGGTCTACAATAGCCATTTTGACTGCAAACAACTGAAAATCATTAGGACATTGATCTTTAAATTTTTTTCTACGACCCCAGCCTCTCTTCACTTCTGGGAACTTTTCCCAATCACATTCAAAATTTGCTAATTCTGATTTATGTCTTTCAATACGACTAAGCTTTTTATCTCTTGATGATTTTAACTCATCATTTTCGAGATGCGACTTTTTCAAATAACTTTTACCATGGCTTTTCTCTTGAATCACTTGCTCATCCCAATCACACAAGATGCTATCTAGATCCATTGAGTTCAATTTTGTACAGGTTAAATTATCTGTAACAAAAAACGTTTTGTAATGTAATTATAAAAATACATGTAGACACCCTGCGGTTTTATCCACATAGTTCAACAGAAACACAGCAGAGTGGGAACAGAGGGATAAAATGTTACTCGCTGAAGATGAAGCTTCCTTATCAAGGGAGAGAGCACGACTGTCGCAATGCATACACATCCTCCATATGCTGTGAGTGAACCAAATAACAAATTCATACCAATAAATATACTAATGCTATTTCAGCCAATGACTAAAAAATATTATCAGGAAATAACTGTGGTGCAACTGCAACAACAAAAGCAAAGTTTGAAGAGGGATTTTGTGATGTATAATCTTTAGTGACAGACACATTTTTAGGCTACTGTCTCATGAACTCATAGTGTTTTATTTATGAAACATTAGACATATTAGTGGCGATAATAATAATTTATTTGCTAAAACATGGGTTATAACAGATACATTGAATACAATTCACAATTATTAATGGTCCAAACATGTTTTGCCACAAATTAGGCATGCAAATTTTTAAATCCAGTAATACAATATAAATTTTTAAATTATTAATATATCTTATATGTTGATTTGATTGAAAATAAAGTGACATACAGGAAAATTACCACAACTATACCAATAATGAAATAATTCTAAAGTAATGAAAATAATAAAATATTTAAATAAAGTTTATGTCAAATTGTGAAAATATAATAAATTAGTCAAATTGATTTTAATTTAAAAAAGTCATTTAATTCTTAAATACTATTTTGGCTGAGGGCATTAAAAATATGTTTTTTGAAACTCTGTAATGGCATTCCTTTTGTTTTTTCTTACAGGTGATTATATGTTTTTACAGCCATGCAGTATACATTTCTTTTAAAAAGAGATAGTTTCTGTACAGGTGTACAGAATTTGTGTTATCTCAATGTTATTTCTTTTACCACTTTTTTCTTACGAAATAGAGTAATATTATTTTTCACAAATATGCACAGCTCAAAAATATAAAGTGCGGGCAATGGCAATATTTTCATTTTTTTGAATTGTGGTTTGCAGCTATCAATAAAATCAGCTCCACAAACAGCACAGAGGCAGCTTTTTTGTAGTTTTAGCAACAGAAACAGGGATCAGAAGTGCAACAACAACTCAAAGTGTGCTAAAAGCTATATTCTTTTACTAAAATTAATTATAGGGAAAAATATTCAATGAATATGTGTATTAAAATGAATATTTTTGGAGTAAATAGATCTAAAATTGTGTCCCTATAAACGGCATAAATAAATTACGATGTAGCTAAGCAGGTAATAATGTTATGTATAGTCTCAGAATACAGAAAATCATGTTTTTCTGTATTCTGAGTGTATAGTATTCAGTGCCAGGACACTTTTTTAAATTTACAGTTTCGAAATACATAATGAAGTTCGTTGACGGTTTACGGTATTGAAAAATTAGAGAAAATATCTCTTGGTTATTAATGTAAAATGATGGTCTTACCATTCACCTAAGCTCGTTTTTCTGTTTTCACCGGTGCAACTCACGAAAGGGTAATAGCAATACAAAATTGAAAATTTTCAAGAAATAGAATTAACTCATAAATCGTATAAATAGAATAGAGATCATTGGAGAAGAAAATTGCAATCATAGAGTACATTGAATATAGATTGCAATGAATAAATAATAAATATAACCGTTTTCCCCCCAAAGGGCAGAAAACGATTATTTAGGTTTCAGCGTCAGCCAAAGCTTGATCCACTTACGAGATTACCCTCCAAATTTTGCCCGTTTGCAGTGTTCCTACCCTACATTTCATTGGGTAAATGAGGTTTTGACATAACATCACGCCGTCATCCGCCGGCATGTCACTTGACAGTTGTCAATGTCAATCAGTACTCTCGTAAGCCGGCAAGGCATGAAATTTTAGTGGATCAAGCTTTGGCTGAAACCTAAATAATCGTTTTCTGCCCTTTGGGGGGAAAACGGTTATATTTAGGTGTTCGAGCCTTCAGCTTGATCCACTTACGAGATGTGTTTATATTCTGCCGGCGATGGCAAGGCGTACTGTGATGACCATTTTTTATGATAGTAAAAGAAATGATAATCATTATACATGTAAATTAATGATCAACGACGTTTAAATTATCAGTATATTATCAGTGATTATCATAGAGACAAAATATTTTTCTCATCTCTGAAGTAATTAACTAGATATCAAATTTAATTGATATTAAAATTATTGTCATTTAATTAATCACAGTTATTAATGTAGATTTCACCCAAAAGTAACACACATATTTTTATTAATTGATATTTTATTTAATGGTAAAAACAAAACCTATACAACCCATATATTCATTTAAATTGGTGTAAATATGCTGCACTTAATGCTGTAAAGTAGTAAAGTAAACCTCAAAACATCTGAGGAACTTCTTTAAGACAGCGTAGATATATTGACTACCCACTTTAAATTTCTATTGTATTTTATTAAATCTGTATTTACAGATGCTTTTAAAATTATCTGAGAAAGCTGAAAACGTGCTAATTTCAATAAGCTTCGCAGTTATACCGAAATGACTGCGAGCAGCTACTTTAATCTTTGTCTTCTGCTAGACATAATAAACAAACCAGATTCATTGACATGTCCAATAATTTCTTTACCCAAATATAACAAATTTGTAATATCAGTTTGTACTAATAGATATAGCCCTCTGACTACATAAAGTTAACCAAACCAATGTTTGATCTGTATTTTGTCAGAACCGTACTGTGTATATTCAAAACATGAACTCTCCACTCAAGATAAAAACAAGGAGTCATGACATGCTACTTAAAATAAGCTATCAGTTGAGTATATAAATAGACTCATAGGTGACCAACCATGTTAGAGGTTTTGGTTTTAAAATTGGTTTCAATGCTAGTCTAACTTTAGGTTGATCAAGTACCTAGGTAATTATCTACTCGATAATTTTTGGGTTTATAAACCTATTTGACTAAGGATTTCTAAAGATCAATAGTTCTGAGTACGAGTTCTGATTTATTTATTAAGTATTTGCAAAAATGAAGTCCTACCGAAGTAGGATCTAACTGTTAACCCATTCCAACATATCCAGGCTTGATTACACGTATTAATTGGGAATTTACGCCAAGCTGTTTCTAAAATATTCTGTCCTCTGTTGCCAAGGACCTTAGTAGTACAGCAAGCACATACAATATTTAGTTACTGAATGTGACCTGTTGGTACTCGCGAAAGAAATGTTAGATTGTTAATTGTAAATGGTTGGCTCTTGGTTCTCTGGTACAATGGAGACCTGGAGAAGAGGAATATTATAAACTTTCTCTCCTATCTGGAGCTACCAGAAGATAAGCAGTGATTAAGCAGTGATCAAGCAGTGATTAAGATGTCTCGAATTATAGGTACTAGCGTTGAAGATGGAAATAAGCTAGAGCCACCACAGCCTTTAGTTTAAGTCTTTGCTGAAGACGTCGACGAATGGGCAATACTAGAAAAGCAATCATATTTTAGATTGGTTAGATCACTGCCCTTGTACTGGTAAACAAGTCTACTTCTGGTTTTTCCATCACCTTGAATGTTGTCTGAAGAGCTTCGTAACTTTAGAATTTAATCTTGCAATTCTAATAATCGGTATAGACCCGTCTATAATCCCAGAAAAGTACCTGGCTTAGGTATATTTGAAGTTGGTTAGCTAAATCTAGAATTTACTGCTTAATGCAAAGAGGTATAGATTTATATATTTGTTATCTTCTTGAAATATTGCATACAGTTTTTTCTATCTAAGGTCCTTTCTCACTCGCTCTCTCATAGAAAATCCAATACAATCCATAATATCTCTTTAAGCTTGTGTCAAACATGTTGCCGTTCATTTTAGAAACTGTTTATGAATATTAAGTTTCTTATAGTTCTCTACTGAATCCTACTGCATCTGATGTTATAAAATTTCAAGTAGATGGTCTTCTCTAATACGTATGCAGATATATTGTATAATGTATACTGAATGAGGCGAGGAGCATGCATAATTTATAAATATTATACACTGCTATAACAGTTGCAAGCCACCATGCCCACCAGCGAAATTTCTTTATGAGTAAGTAGCATTTCTTGACTGTTCTTTTGTACTGTCTTTGGCGACATACAGGCGATTTTCCTATTTGTGTTGACATGAGATTGAATTTTCGATAGTTTATATAGATACCACCCAATATTGGGTAGCTGTATCTACCACCTATATGATGAATAGAGGCAGTATGCTTGAATCGTTGTTAAAAAGAATATCATCTATAAGTAAAGTAACTAAGTATAAGTAGGATGAAATCTGAATTACTTAGCTAAATATATATCCATTAACAAATCTATATAGAGTTATCATTCTACAAAGTAGACATTTTTCAAAAGTTTAAGAACAGAAACCGTCTATGAGGCAGGGAAAGATGTGACTTGTGATACCTTTGCCTGTACGTTCAAGATATATAAAGCGACGGAATGATTGTATCGGCAAATCAAATAAGCTTTTGTGGGCAAGAGTAATTAATTAATACGGCCATATTTTCCCCTTGAAGGAGAAGGAAATATTTATTCGTTCCTAACTCTCTTAATTTCCCCACAATATATGTATTATATGAAAAAATTTCCATAGATTAATTTTAAATCTATCATATGACAGATTGACAAACTTAGAGAAGAAATGCAAACAAAGTGTAATTTTAGATCCAGGCACACTTAATTAAGTGCATGAATATTTTGAGCACTAAGATCTTTTCTGACTTCAAATATAATTTATTTATTTATCCTTCTCATATTTAGTTCGTGGACATTTTCTCGAGCCATAGCTTCTATGGAGTGACCTGTTTTAATTGGGTCTGGTACCGGGAATCGAACCCGAGCCTTTATGTGTGAGCCAAGTATCTAGCCAATAATGACTAACCCATACCGGAAAATATTTATTTATTACATCTTGCATTTTAATATGATAAAGCCAGTTGACTTTCGGTGGCTAAATGGGTGTTGTACAGTGAAATACATTTCAAAAGATTGTGGAATCTCTTATTTGAGGCTTTATATATAGGTCTCAGGCATTGTATGATTGCCACCCTTTTTGTATCTAAAGTGCAGTCATGTATCACGAGTATCTGAAGTGCAACATTTACTGTCACTGTCACTGCATTATGAAGTGATTGTCTGTGAACGCGGGGTCATCTTTGCTAATGCACTATTTAGTATTATCTTCAGTCAAGTGAAGACTGGACTGTTGTTGTATATTCGAATATTCGCGAAGCTTCTGAGAATGATATCCTTGCTTGGCTAGGAATTTTTACTGCATGTCCCATTTTGCTTTAAGATAAAGTATTTATCAAAATAAAAAGATTAGTTTCCTGGTCTTGCTTGTCTTGCTAAGATAATCTTCTAACTGAACGGGAGCAATCCAACAACATTCAGTATTTATATACTCTAATAACATTGTATGATGCTTGGTTCTAAGATTTTATTACGTTGCTCCAATAAACTTTCTGTGCAAAGTAAATTTTTCTTCCGATACAGTCAAGATGAGGCAACTTCGTCCATAAGGAAGGCCATCAACTGGATCTCTTAATATATACAAAGCCTCTCAAAATAGAGGAAGGGGAGTAAGGACAAAGAACATCCGTTTTAAAGAACCTATTATCGTATGCATCGATCAGAAAGATTTGTTTCATTGTTGAAAGTAGGAAATAAATCAGGACTCACAGCAGTAGTTAAATAATTATGTTAGCTTCAAATGATAAGTATGCTTTTGCGTTCCCTAAGCCCATGTGAGCTTTAGACACTATAAACATGCGGTAGATGGAGAGTAGGTATAGTGAAACGCAGTAAACGCGTAATTTTCATATTCCACTGAAATCTTTTCTTCGAACACATCCAGGTTTGATGTGTTACCAAGGAGCTTCAATATTGATAATACAAATTCATCAAGCATTTATAACTTTCTTAAAGACTCCCAATCAACTTGAGTTATGTATTCCATGATCTATAAAGATCGTCATTAAGCTGATTACTGACGTTCAGGGACCCTGGTAATTGAAGAGTACCCAAATACGCGCCTTAGACTTCAGGCGCGCAGCCGACAAGGCAGCTGTCAGAGGTCACTTAAAGGACAAGCAAATAGCAAATAGCTGACAAATAGGCATCGTAAACGCCGGCCGTCTCAGCCAAAGCATCGACGGTCAACTCAGATGACGTCTCAGTTAGCGAATCAGCCGTGCAGCCGACATTCCAGGTGACGCGTTGGTCAACATCCCAGACGACGCGTCAGCCGATATTTTAGACAACGTCTCAATCAGCGAATCAGCCGACATCTCAAACGACACGTCAGCCGACATCTCAGATGAAGTCCCATTAAACGACACCTCAGCCTCAGTCTGTGCGGCCGACGTCTGCACAGCCGACGTCTCAGCCGACGTCTGTACAGCCGACGTCTCAGCCGACGTCTGTACACCCGACGTCTCAGCCGACGTCTGTACAGCCGACGTCTGAGCAGCCGACGTCTGATCAGCCGACGTCTGAGCAGCCGACGTCTCAGCCGACATCTCGGCTGACGTCTCAGCCGACGTCTGAGCAGCCGACGTCTCAGCTGACGTCTGCGCAGCCGACATCTCGGCCGACGTCTCAGCCGACGTCTGAGCAGCTGACGTCTGCGCAGCCGACATCTCGGCCGACGTCTCAGCCGTAGTCTGAGCAGCCGACGTCTCAGCCGACGTCCCAGGTGGGACGTCATCTGCTCATCATTCAGTAGGACTATACAGCGAGTCTGCCGTCCGAAGAGCGGGCATTCGCTAAGATGAAAAAGAGAAAAACTCTCATTCAGTATAGATCTACATAGCAAGTCTGCCGTCCGAAGAGCGGGCATTCGCTAAGATGAAAAAGCTTGTCGGGAGTCACGTGGACACTCGACAGCGAACAATACACATCGGTCGTACAAGATGGCTACGATTTTTTCGTTACTGTCTTCATTTGGTAACTAGGTCTATCCAGCGAGTCTACCGTCCGGAGAGCGAGTATTCGCTTAGAATTGAGAATAATCTCTCATCTAACTAGACCGTTGACAAAAATATTCTCCAACAAATTTCACTGTGCACTATCACTATTTATTAATATTCACATTTAACACTGCTCACTTAACAAAATTTGAAGACGTACTGATTGACATTGACAACTGTCAAGTGACATGCCGGCGGATGACGGCGTGATGTTATGTCAAAACCTCATTTACCCAATGAAATGTAGGGTAGGAACACTGCAAACGGGCAAAATTTGGAGGGTAATCTCGTAAGTGGATCAAGCTGAAGGCTCGAACACCTAAATAATCATTTAATCATTATTCACTACCACAGAGTACTTTTTATATATGGGCTACCTTTGTGGGCTACTTCCCAATGTATTATACTACTCTATGGCTACTACCATTCGTTCTGAAAATTGGAGAATGGTGGAATCATGCCATGGGAACTTAGAAGTACGTGAAATCTTAATGAAGCAGCGCCATCTACATTCTAGATTTAAGATTCCAGGATAGTCAATTCAATGACTTAAGGTGTGTATGTAATAAAATGTTTTTAGAAATTGTAACCGTATAAGCACGGAAAAAAAGCGAAAAAAATAAAGAATTATTTTTCCTTTTAATTATGACGCGTAATAGGAAAAAAGACAGTAAGTGTACATTAATTTCAACGACGTTCCACATAGTCATATGGCCTAGTGGTGTATAACAAAGGTACGATCTAATAATCCTGAGTTCGAGCACGGGGGTATCAATGGAAAACTTTTTGTCTTTTTTTTTTTGTTTTTTTCTATTGGTTTCTTCAACTATTACAAAATCAAAAATCTCTCTCCTTTACAAAAATATGCATTATTATTTTTATAACAATAATGGATACCACAAACGGCTAAAAAGATACAGACAGCTTACTTCATAGAAACTGCTTAGCACATTTGAGAAATTTGAATTTCATTCATAATTTTAAAATCATATAACCACAAATTTCATTCGTAAATTTATCCTTTATCTCTCTCATACAAGGCAAATCTTCATTAAAAATCCCTTTGCCCTCTCTTTCTATTCTATGTATATGTAGAATGTGCCTACACGGCGGAAACGGAAATGCTTGTAGTAATTGGAAAATGGTTGGAAGGGGTCGTAGGTTTATTCCGTAGTTAAATTAATTTGTAAAAGTAGGTTATGCCGTACTATTTGTGGTTATCCCATATAACCGCAAAATGTTACCGGTCTTCTGATATGCCGGTTTCGTTTATCTCGATTATTTATAATTGTTACTAGACTTTTTCTTTTGTATGATAAAAAAAAGGCAAAATCTTTTATTTATTTCTTTAATAAAAATGTAAACATTTCCATGCAGTAAAATACCAAATTGTACAGTTACAAAATTATATGACTACTTCACAAAATATATGACAGATGTCGCGTAATTAATGGATATAACGCATTTAAACTGGATGGAATGTGGTCACTGCTCTTTAGTAAAAAAAGTTCTGTCTCCTATAAAAATGCTTGAACCCCTTTTTCATTTTTAGTGAATTATTTATAACTTTTGCAATTTTAGTGAGCGGGCCTTCAAATTTTTCAAAAACTATGTATATTCAATTCCGAATCGAATGACACCTCAACCATTTTTATAGGAGATAAAGAGCACATATAGATCAGACTAATATGATAGATACACCACCTTATTATCTATAACTAATTTGACTATTTTTTGTGTAATAATTATTTTTCTTTCATTAGGACCCGATTTAAAACACATTGTCCGGTAAAAAATGATGAAATCTAATTTTGAATCGAAAAAACCATTATTTTAAAAACTTGTACACTTATAGAGGGTAGTAAATTAGTATAAAACGTAGAATTGTAGAATTAGGTGGCGTATCTACCATTTGCGTTTTATCCATTATTTACGGGACGTGGCCTTGTCCGGGACAGGTTAACATGCACTCTGAGGCACAGGGTGTAACACCACTAAATTCCCAACTAAGGACTGAGAATTATAAGTCAAAATTTCTTAGATGAAAAGCTCAGTATCTTATATAACCCCGGACCTCGTGACCACATAGGGTAACCACTGAACCAGAGAGGCTTATGTTATAAGTATGTAAGAGAGTTATGTTAACATAATTGTGGAGCACTATAACTAAGATCTTCGTATGACTTCATTTTCCCAAGTAAAAGGCAGTGTACAGTGTACCTCTGTAACTGAAGACGTCCGAAGCATAATAATTGACCTGTAAGGTAAAATTAAGTAAATTAGTATTATGTATATAAGTATAAAGTATTTCTCCTGGAAATAGTTTACAACTGTTAAAATTATTTAAAATCCTACAGAATTTATATACATAACTAGCTGACGCCCCCCGGTTTCACCCGCGTAGTTCCCGTTTTGGTGAGAATAGGAGGATAAAAATATGCCTATGAAACTCACAAATAACATGGTAAAAGAATTTGGAAGTCAATCAGTAGATCCAGAGGTTATTTAGTTCAATAAATATTAAGCCAGACTTCTAAAGGTTATAGTTTTTGTTAGCAATTTTCCTCTTCTTTTTGAATCTTTTGGCAAATTGGAAATATCTTAAATAGTTTTTGATATTAAAAAAACAAACCCCTTATATTTTAGTTAATTGTTTATAACTTTTGCAATTTTTGCAAGCAGCCCTTTAATTTTTTCAAAAGCTTTTCAAATGTGTTTCCGAAAAAATGACACCTCAATCATAGTTCTAGGAGAAGGAGAAAAAGTTTCAATCTAAATGGCGTTTGTGAACTAGAACTAATGGGGTGTAATGCCACCAACTTTCCAACTCACGGCTGATAATTATAACTAAAAATTTCTTAAAAGAAGGAAAAACTCAGTATCTCATTTAGCTATACCCAGGATTTGAACCCAGGACCTTGTGAACACATAGACTAACCACTGGACCACACTGGCCAAATCGGTTCAGTAGTTGAGGCGTTAAAGAGTAACAGCTACCCTACCATACTCCCACCCAACACATACTCTACTCAACTCTACCTCTACCATAAGTATCCTATGTTCTTCTCCTAGATCTAAGCTCCTCTCCACCAATTTTTAGCCTAATCGGTCCAGCTGTTCTTGAGGTATAAGTGTTGTAACAAACCTGACTTTCTTTTATATTTATAGATTTCTCAGACATATTAGTTACAAAAATTATACTATTATATACCACTCATAATATTCCCACCCCACAAATGACAAAATTAGTCAAAAGGATTATCAGAGCGAATCTTCTAGTGTAGCCTTATTTAAATATTTGACATCCGTATATATTGTGATGATATGGCTTGTTCTTGTTAATTAATAAAGCCTTACGTGATTCTTCCCTCGCTTTAAGATCACCAGATTATTGGACCAAAATATTTGCGCCAGTAATCCCTCCTGTACTCTCGTCTGTTTGTCAACTCCGTTTCCCACTGGGATTTCTCCTAGTCTTCCACAAAGTTGCTTGAAGTAACGGGGTCCACCGCATGAAAGTGAGAATGGAGTTGAGGTGCAGAGGCTAGAGAGTTACACTTCATTTGTAACTCTTATATTGCGCTTGTCACCCCCATAAACCCCGAAAAATGGTATGGAGTTATAATCTACAGTTCATATTAATTCTCAGTCTGGAGTAGGGAAGCTGAAGTTGTTAAACTCCCTTCCCTCAGAAAGCATTTCCTAATATAATGTAATGCATAATTACCTTCATCTTATCGTAGGAACTTGGGTTTATATGTTTATCATTAAATCTATGGTTCTGGCACGTCCTCCTGCACCATCAGTAGCATAAGCCCGTTCAATGAAAGCCCATTGAGCATGCTGATTTCCAATGATCAAGTCCTTCTTCTGAAAATTATTACGGAAGCATTTTAACAAATGAGGAACATCATGAATATGATATACCTTGTTGTTATTAATCATATAATAAAATATATTTTCAGCGTCTTCAATACTATTATGAAGGCATTCTCTGTGTGTATCAGTTATTAATGAATTTATTGCAGCTACATTTGCAGAACCTTAGTCACAGATCGTAGCTCTTAAAATAAATCCAGATTTAAATATTGCCTCAATTATTTCTCTAAGAATTCTTTTTAAATTTAAAGTCTTTATTCCATCACAGAGAAAATAATAAGCTAAAGGTATTTTCCAAGATGGAAATAAGCCACGTAACATAAAAACTAAAACTTTATCTGCAACATTATTTGCTCGTTCACCACCTATGTTCCTAGGTCTTCAAAACCCTCAATAACCCCAGAATGAATATTAAAAAATAAATTTTTGTTGACAGCCATTTCATCAAACAACAATATACACTGCAAACCCATAGTCTGTGTGTTCTTAGCACAATCAGCCAAATGCTGGAAAATAAATTCATTAATACCTGGTCTCACAGGTATTTTAGTTAATAGAGAGTTTGTAGTTGATTTGGATAGGAATATTAAATATTTCTGTAAGAATTTGTAAAAATTAAGGGTCAACTTAAATAATGTAAGTGCAAAGATTTTCTCATCAATAGTGTATCTAGGAGATTTGACTTTAGAATCAGATAATCTTAACTGTGAATCCACTAATAATTTCCCAAACTGAGTTAACAAAGGATAATTTGAAATAAAATATTGTCCTTACTAGCACAAAGTTTTGACTATAATTGTTAGCATTTGTAAGTCTCATTGCGCAACATTTGTTTTAATGTTCTAATATTCTGACGTAACTTTTGCTTCCTAGGAGTTTCAAACTTAGCTGATCGAACTCTAGGAATTATGTCAGACTTTCTATGAGGCTTGTGTCTAAAATGAGGCCTAACATGCACAAAGGGATTCTGTGAAGCAGAAGGCAGGGGATCAGGTAAAATTGAACTCTGTAAATATTCGGACTGGGATTGTGAGCCTAGACAGACACTATTTGTAGAAATATAATTGATTGTTCGTTAATATTGACATTTAATGCGTTAGTCTGCATTTCAGGCTATTTGTTTGTTTGTGAAGTAGTAGTTACATGGTCAACTATCGTTTATTCGTATTTATTAGGCCCGATGAAAGATACCTCTAGGAACTTGGAATTTGTAGGTGCTAGAACAGCGTTTTGGTTTAAATCACTAATTTCCAAATTCAAAGTAAGTATCGCAGACTTAGTTAACCTTAACCTATGATTAATAACATAGCAAGGTAAACAGGAATATTTACGCAAAAACAGGCAATTGATCAACCATACCTTCCATCTAGTAACATCAGTATATGGTACAGCACGTAAATTAATAGCTGTTTTACACTTAGGCACGCAACAGCGCTTCATTTTGAACGAAAAACAAAAACACTTTTGCACTTTTACTATCGAACACTGAAATTAACCGAGCACAAATCAAACTATGACTCTTTATTAACAATACTATACAATAATATACAGAAAATAAATAAATAGAAATAAAATCCTTGATAAATTGATTTGTAGTTTCCTGTAGTTCCACTGGTTTCACAGTTTCACTCAAGGAACATTTCACTATAATTGCAGCCATGTTTTTTTACAAGGCAAAAATAAAACTTTAATAAAAAGGTTCAGCCAATCACAACAGAGCATAGACTGGCTTCGGTTCCGAAAATGATCGGATAATTAAAAAGGGATGGAAAAGGCATTTTCCATAAACACCACAATGTGTGCGTAAAGGATGGAGAATCCGTTAAATTGACGAATCTTTTGGCCGAAGGCACACTGGCGTGATGGATACTATACTAAAAATACCGTGGCTAGTTACTAGATGGCGCTATCACAGGCGTTCCGAAAAAAATTAGAGTAGCCTATCTATTTCCAATAATACACTGTAATCTTTGAATGGAATTGGATTGGAAAGTTGGAAACATATAGTATAATGTATCACAGATCACTATATATAATGTATAATCATAGAGTACATTGAATATAGGGTAAGTCATAGAGTACATTGAATATGCTCTGTGCCATATACTTACTCTACTCCAAAGAGTGCTCTACTCTTTGGCTCTGTTTCTGTGGTTCTTCATTTGTCGTCTGTGGTGGTTCCGGTATTTCGTCGAATGTCGAAGAACGACAAAAAATTGAATTTTACTATTTGTAATAAATAATACAGAGACAAACGCCCGCTAACAGCACTTAAAGTAATCATATAATATGGAAGTAACTGATGATAATTTGGCTACCTTAGCTAACTATTTGCAGCAGACGCTTAATCCTGACCCAAACGTTAGAAGACCGGGTGAGTACAATTTTTATTATTTATTTGATTGATAGACCTTCTGACGTTATTATTCTTGTAGGATTAATTTGCACTCTAAGTAATTTATTTACTACAAATCCGTATTACGTTAGGTGAAGAAAATGTAATTGCAAACATACATATTAACCTAAAAGTCGTTAAGTTCAATGTTTTTATTTTTCAAACTTGGTGTTTGCATATAGATCATGAGGTCCAGAATTCGAATCCTACAAAAAATGTTGTTTACTTCTGTTGAAACTTTAATTTAATAACAATTAATTTTGTCACCACTTGCTAGAGGCACAGTAAAATTAAGTTCAGAAAAAAAGTAAGTTCAGAAAAATCTTTTGTCACTGTGACTTCTTTTTATTAATTAGTAAGTGCTTAGCTGCAAACACTCCTGACTTTAAGCAATGATGCAGCAAATGGTATGCTTAGAAGATGCCTATTTGACTTGACTTCAAGATACACATATTGAAGATGGTGTGGAAAACTAAAGTTGGTAGAACATTCTAGATCTGTGAGTCCATGGTGGAAATGTGTAACTTTCTAATGTATTAATTAATCTATAAATGTTTTAGCTGAAAAGTTTTTGGAAGGTGTTGAAGTGAACCAGAACTATGGAATCCTTCTGTTGCACCTTATGGACAAAGAGTCTGCAGATCCCACCATCAGGGTCGCTGCCTCCATCACATTTAAAAATTATATCAAGAGAAACTGGCCAGTGGTAAGCATTCACAATGTTTTTAAAAGGTTTCTATAATATGCACAAAACTTTGAGCCTGCTGTGACTTAACCTCATAAGTGAAGCTTTGAGGTGGGATCTACTCACACTTGGAAACTTAAAATACCCCCCCTACTAATGATAACTTACCTCACTGCCAAATTTCATATTTGTACCTCAAGTGGTTTTTGAGATTTTGTGATGTGACCTTATGCACTTATGTATTAAGAAAAAGACTATTTTTAACAATCAATAAAAATTTATAATAGCATTTTTGTAATTCATATTTATTAAAAAACTGTTTACTAATATTTATGTATGCAACTGAGATGTGGACTCAAATCAGCTGATCGGCATTGCATAGATGCCTTTGAGATGTGGTGTTGGCGAGGATTCTCAGTAGTCCGTGTACAGCTCATAGGACCAATGCATCATTGCTGAAACAACAAACACCACCTGTCTTCTGAGAATCCTCCAGTACTTCAGTCACATTGCCAGGAGAGAAGGAGATAAGTTAGAGATACTGGCAAAGTGGAAGTTCTTGATTTTTAAATAGTGTAACAAACACAACTTTCTTTTATATACATAGATATCTTTACATATAATCTCAGACTAATTAGATAAAGACCTGCCTCGCAAGACATTATTTTTCTGTCAAAAGTGTATGATCAACGATCTTATGCGATTATAAACACTGTCTCTATAGAATTGTTAAAAACCTCCGTAAAAATACCTCCTTGTGTAGTTATATGGTGTAAAAAACGAACAAAAACTGCTAGTTTAGTATAAGATATGTATGAAATCTAAGCTCGTTTTCCTTAGAAAATGGCAGAAAATTTTGTTCGTGAATTTGGGTGCGATACTAGTCCTTATGTATTTAGTCTGAGCATATAATAGTGCATACCCTACTTAAGAATCTTGTTCGGGCCACTGCCATTCATGCATGCTCTGTGCAGCCCTGTGTACACCACAGATTTTACTGTTTGTATAGGAAGAAGATGGAGTAGATCGCATCCATGCCTCAGATCGTGTTACCATTAAGTCACTGATTGTGTCGCTGATGCTGAAGTCACCAGAGTCCGTCCAGAGGCAGCTCAGCGATGCTGTGTCCATCATTGGCAAGTCAGACTTCCCTGAGAAGTGGCCGGGCCTCATCAGTGAAATGGTGGAGAAGTTTGGAACAGGTAAAGTTAAATATTTGTAATCTTTTTAGATAGAAATCTTCTCAGCCTTCTACAGCATACAAACTAACCACATGGACATTTTTTTAACTAACTAAAAATGGCCATGTGGTTAGTTTGTATACTGTAGAAGTGGGTGTGAGAGGATTACTTGCAAAAACTCTCCATAACTTGGTTAAAGTTCTTGGCCTCACTAGAACTGCAGCAAGTTCTATATTAGAAATGGTATCTAAAGCTTCTCCAGCAGAATGTTACTGCCTAGGCAGGGAGAACACCACAAGCGGAAAAGGGGAGTGTTAGTAAGCTGTCAAGGATGTCCTTAGCCTTACACCCATTGGTCACAAGTCCAGGACTCTGCTCTGAGTTTTTCACTCTACCACACGATGGATCCGGCACCCGCATGGTGAATCCATAGAACGCTGAGATATTTCGTCTCAGACCTGAGGCTTAACACGATGCTTCAGGATGGTAGATAGCAGCACTTAGAAAGGATCAAGCTAATCTTGGGAAAATATTTGAATTAAGAAATTCTTTTGGATAGCTCATTAAATTACGAATGCTATATTAGACCAGACTAAAAAGTTGATACACACAATCGCAGTACAAAGTGCCATAGACAAGAAAGAAGAAGAAGAAGATACACACAATGTTATCAGAGCCCAACTAGGTGGACCAATGACACCAAGAGGGCAATAAGGAGCCATTGTATGCAGCTTGGGATTCAAAGGTAATTGGTCTGAGGTCCCAGCTAATACTTAGGTATATCTATATTTCCAGGTGATTTCCACGTAATAAACGGCGTGCTACGAACTGCACATTCACTGTTCAAGAGGTACCGCTATGAGTTCAAATCGCAAAAGCTGTGGGAGGAGATCAAGCATGTCCTTGAGAACATTGCTAAACCACTCACTGACCTTTTTGTGGTAAGTCACCCAGTCCTCTCCCCCCCAAAGTGAGCCATAAACCAGACAAAGTCAGATGATTTTCTGTATAGTACAGTACAATTTTTTACCAAAGTGGTAGTTTTTTTCAGTTATTTGATCGCAATCTTTATGACGTCTCCCTGGCGCAGTGGTATGCGCGTAGGATTTACAAGACAGAGGTCCTAAGTTCAATCCCTGGCTGGGCCGTATGAGGTTTTTTTAATTGGTCCACATCTGGCTGGTGGGAGGCTTCGGCTGTGGCTAGTTACCACCCTACCAAAAAAGCTAAGCAATTTAGCATTCCAGTATGATGTCGTGTAGAAACCGAAAGGGGTGTGGATTGTCTTCTTACTCCTACCAAGTTAGTCGCTACCATCTTAGATTACATCATCCATCAGGTGAGATTGTAATCAAGGGCTAATTGGTAAAAAATAAAAAAAAAATACCACCACAGTAACACTGATTACATCTAAATTAAATAGAAAACAAATAACATTTTCAGGCTACAATAGAACTAACAAACACACATGCGAACAACCCTCAAGCTCTGAAGGTCATATACGGCTCCCTGGTGCTCATTTGCAAGGTGTTCTACTCCCTGAACTGTCAGGACTTGCCCGAGTTCTTTGAGGACAACATGCCAATATGGATGCCCAACCTACTCAATTTGCTACAAGTCAAAGTTCCCTCCTTGGAGACAGATGTAAGTTTATAGTTATTTATTATCTATATCTATCTATACTTATAATAAATCTATAGAGAGGTCAATTCTGTACATGAAATATATTTCCAAAATAACTATCAGGGGGGTGATTAGTGATTGATACTGATGCCAAAAATGCAACCAGTAAAATTTTTGTCTGTTGTTGTAAAATGTTCGTTATAGAAACAAAAACTACTCTACAGATTTTAACGAAACTTAGTACAATTGTTTTTTATACTCCTGGGCAGGTTATAGTATACTTTTCATCAATAGGAGCAGAGCAGTGAAGGGAAATGTTGGGAAAACGAGAGAAGTTACTCCATTTTTAAGCTTCTGTGGTGTGTGCAGCCTTAATGGGTAGGGCAGGGATAGGATAAGGGTAGTTGGAAGTTTACATCGACTTTCACGCGGACAAAGTCGCGGGCGTCCGCTACATTAAGATCTCTTTGGATAATTCTGTTACTTATGTAACGCGAATGTTAAAAACACATCTTAAGAGTGTGCAATATGTAATAATTTGGTGGTTACAAATGGTTCTGGATCTCAGATTCTGGAAAAGTTAGAAGCCTGATATTTGGGTAAATAATATTTCAAAGTCGTTATGACTATACAAAATACACAATTTGTAAAACTTTTCTCGATAGTTTATTTTTTTGAAAAATACATGTTTTGCTCACATTTTGCCTTCAATCTCAGGAAAAGCAAACTTATTTTCTTAAATTTTTGGTTTTGTATAGAAAATTAGGTATATATCTTGAACATGGCCATTTTGTTTTTCGTTATGTTGTTTAATTTACTTGCTAATTGCAAGTAAATTAAACAACATAACTAAAAGGTAAAAATGGTTTTGGCGCTCACGTCATAAAATTTGCGTCGCGCGTCAATCGCTCCGTGCTTTTCACTCACGTGAAAGTCATAATTCGGCGTCACGTTTGCGCTTCGAATTTTATCCATATCGTACCGACGCGATCTCTTATCTCTCTCTCTCTCTATCTTAAAAAAGATCTCTTAAAAGATCTTTTAAAAAAAGAATGTCTTCATTAAAAGTTCAAATCTATCCAGGATTCGGATGACAAGCCGGGAGTGCTGGAGCAGCTGCGCACAGAGGTGTGCGAGTGCGCCGCGCTGTACGCGCTCAAGTACGAGGAGGAGTTCGCGCCGCACGCGCCCGCCTTCGTGTCCGCCGCCTGGCACGTGTTGCTCGGCACCGGCGCCATGCCCAAGTACGACTCGGTGAGTGACTCCTCGCTTGTATCAAAACATACTGAACAATATCTGCTATTTATCTTTTAAATAATATTCCAGTTCCTCTCAAACTAATTGGAAAAAACTGTGTTAGGAGTGTTTACAACACAGGCCAACAGAGGGTTCGAACCGCAACCTATCGGTGATGACTCTTTTACCGTTAAACTATTGAGGCTCTTATGCTCGAATATGAAACAACATTCAAATCCATCACTCACTCGAAGCTCTTCTCCTGGCCTATTTTGTTTTTTATTCTTTACAAGTTAGCCCTTGACTACAATCTCACCTGATGATGAGTGAAGATGCAATCTAACATGGAAGCGTGCTAACTTGTTAGGAGCAGGATGTAAATCCACACCCCTTTTGGTTTCTAAACAACATCGTACTAGAACTCTAAATCGCTTGGCAGTATATCTTTGCCGGTAGGGTGGTAACGCCACAACCAAAGCCTTCCAAACCAGCCAGTTTATAGGAATACTAGCGGACGCCCGCGACTTCGTCCGCTTTCGTCTACCCCTACCCTACCCTACCCCTACCCTACCACTACCCCAACCCTACCCCTACCCTACCACTACCCCAACCCTACCCAACCCCTACATCTACCCTACCCCTACCCTACCCTACCCTACCCCTACCCCCACCCTACCCTACCCCAAACCTACTCCTACCCTACCCTACCCCCATCCTACCCCTACCCTCCCCGTACCCTATCCTACCCGTACCTCTACCCTACCACTACCCTACCTCTACCCCTACCCTACCACTACCCTAAACCCGGCCCTAAACCTACCCTACCCCTACCCTACCCTGTAACTTCTCTATCTTACTCCTACCCTTAGCAAAATCGATTCAGTCCATCGAGAGTGGTGGTATGACCAAGAGAAATAGAGACTTCTATGCTAATAATATAAAGAGGTAAAGTTCGTGTGGTTGTAGGAGGTAATCTCTGGATCTACTGGACCGATTTGGAAAATTGTTTTACCAATAGAAAGCTACGTTATTTGCAAGTGTCATAGGCTATGTTTGATCCCAATATTCACACGGGAACGGGAACTACGTAAATGAAAGCGCCGGGCGTCATATAGCGGAATTTCTGCGTCTTTTAGAAATTTTGTATTATCTCCGAAACTATTTAAAAATTTTCATTCTGTAAAGGGCAAATCTTATCTCCATAATAACCTTGTGATTATTAAATAATTTATTTTAATAAGGATTAAAGTTAAGTTGTATAAATAATGACGTAAACCTAAGTATATAAAATTAATAATTTTTAAAACACAAAAGGTACTATATGCTAATATATAGAAGATAGATATATGGTGTCGCGGACTTTTTTGTAGAACTTTTGAAGATACATAAAGTCTCCATACATTAATTTCAATTTTACACAATAGTTAAGGCAGCGCATGCGAATAAGTCTGTTTAAGAGGATTTTCAGTCCGACCTGTATGACAAAAACTGTGATAACTCGGCTAATATATATGATACCAATATAAAATATAGCCTATAGCACTCCCCGATAATGTAGCATTCTACTGGTGAAAGAATTTTTAAAATCGGACCAGTAGTTCCGAAGATTACCCCATTTAAAAAATGTGACAAACTTACAAACTTACAAACTTTACCTCTTTATAATATTAGTATAGATATACAAAAAGAGAAAGAATATGAATGTTGCCATACCTGATGAATATATACTTACTTGCAAGCACACAACTTAGTGACAGGTTTCAAAATTTTCAAAATAATTTTGTGTTGCCCGTTGCAGTTGGCTTCAAATGCTTTGAACTTCCTGTCAAAAGTTGCTGAGAAAAATAACTATAAGAGCTTGTTTGAAGACCCGGCTACGCTGAGCAGTATTTGCGAAAAAGTTGTTATACCCAATATGAAAATCAGAGGTGAGAACATTTTCTTAAATGATGTTTCAGTACTGTTTTTTTTACTTTACAATAGCAGACTGCTATTACAAAGTTCTTTAAATTGTCCTAGATCAGCTTGGAATTCAAATCCAAGCTCTCAGCTGATATTCTTAAACGCTGGATCTACAAGATTGTTATTAGAATATATACTACCGAATGCCCGTGACTTCGTCCGCCCTTAGATCTCTTTAATCCGGCCTGTCGCAAAATCCGTTGTTAGCGGATGTCTACTAACTATACCTACCAAAGCCAAGTACTTTTTGTTACGAGTTCCTCGAGTACAGATTATATTAACATTCATTATTTATTAAGAGGGTATTAGATGACTTGAGTACAGTTCTTTGTTAGGCAGCGTGAACACCGTCACGCTGCTAGTAGCGTTAGTGATTTTGTGCAGTAATGATGTGTTGTAATTATTGATAATGTTTTTGGTAATTATTGATCATAAATTGATTAGTGTGAGCAAGGAGAATTTGTCGGGCAGCGGGCGGGAGGGAAGGGAGTATTAATACATTCTAAAGGGATCCTACACCTAAGGTCACAATTTCTGGGACCTGCTCGAGGTGTTTCCTCTACCAAAATACCAAAATAATAGGACAATCACTGTCACGTCATACTTTTGCATTTTTATATACAAATATGTAAATGTTTTTCAGAGTCCGACATGGAACTGTTCGAAGACAACCCCGAGGAGTACGTCCGACGGGACATCGAGGGCTCGGACGTGGACACGCGCCGGCGCGCCGCCTGCGACCTCGTGCGCACGCTGGCGCTGCACTACGAGGACAAGATGATGAGCATCTTCGGCCAGTACGTCGAGGTACGTGCTGTTACACGGAGGCTCGGACGTGCACACGCGGTGTAAACATTTCGTGTGTAAAGATAAGTTTCGGGTGTAAAGAAGAAGACCACAAGTAACAGGCACTACGAAGGACGCTCCATACACTCGTTTTTAATAGGGATGATGACAGTTTTTTAAATTGTATATAAATTAAGAGTATACTAATAGCAAAGCAATTTTGTAAAAGTAACAGGGTGTCTGCGATCATTACTTTCGGAGCTACAGGGATTTATAGGGTCAGATTTGCGGCGCTGCCGCGGATCTCTGAAAAACGCTCCATACAAAATGGCACGATTTAGTGACGTCGTTGGCTCGCTGATCGTTAGGTTTGTCATCATCATCATCTCCTTACCCTTATCCCACTTAAGTGGGGTCGGATAAATATGTCAATCTTTTCCATTTGTCTCTATTACTTGTCAACTCATCATCCACTCCTTTTACACACATGTCCTCTTTCACACAATCCAACCATCTCTTCTTTGGCCTTCCTCTCCTCTTATGACCTTCCACTTGCACATTCAACATTTTTCTAGTAATATGACTTTCCTCTCTACGCATTACATGTCCATACCAAGCTAACCTTCTACTCCTCAATTTTTCTGTCACTGGCGCCACCTTCAGACTTCCTCTTATATACTCATTCCTTATTTTATCTATTCTTGTCACACCACACATCCATCTCAACATACGCATTTCGTTCACATGCATTCGTTTACTATCCGTCCCTTTCACCGCCCAACATTCTGATCCATACAGCACGACAGGTCTTACAACCGTTTTGTATATTTTACCCTTAAGTCTAAGAGGCATTCGCGGGTCACATAGTACACCTGAGACCTGTCGCCATTTCATCCATCCCGCATTCATTCTACTTTTCACGTCTCGGTCCACATTGCCATCGTTTTGAAAAAGCGATCCGAGGTACCGAAAATCGGAGCAAGCTGGTAGGGTTACACCATTTAAGGCAATTTTGGAAGATTGAGATGTACCGCCAAAGTACAAGAATAAATATTCAGTTTTCGTTTGACTGATTCGTAGACCAACACTTTCCAATTTCTCCTGCCATTTTCCCAGTCTGCTCTGTACCTCTGATGCGTTTTCTCCGACAAGTACAATATCATCGGCGAACAGCATACACCAAGGTGCTTCTTCCTGTATGTCTGATGTCAGAGCATCCATTACTAGGAGAAACAAATAGGGACTTAAAGCCGATCCTTGGTGTAAGCCCACCTCCACTTGAAACTTGTCAGTAACACCAGCTTCTGACCGTATGCTCGTACATGCATCTCTATACATTTCTTTCACTATTCTAACATACTTCCCAGGTATTTTCTTCACGTTCATAGCCCACCATACAACCTCACGGGGTACTCTGTCATACGCTTTCTCTAAGTCAACAAACACCATGTGGAGATTCTTTTGTGCATTCCTGTATTTCTCACACAGTTGACGCAAAGCGAAAATTGCATCAGTTGTACCCCGTCCTGGCATAAACCCAAACTGATTTAGACTAACCTCACTCTCCTCTCTTATTCTCTTATCTATCACTTTCTCCCAAATCTTCATAGTATGTGACATGAGCTTTATTCCTCGATAGTTGTTGCAATTCTGGACATCACCCTTATTTTTAAATATGGGCACCAACGAACTGCTGGACCACTCTTCCGGGATTGACTCCTCGTGCAACAACTTATTGAAAAATAAAGTCAGCCATTTCCATCCATCCACTTTCAGACACTTCCATGCTTCGACTGGTATACTGTCAGGCCCTACCGCTTTACCATTTTTCATACTCTGCACTGCCATTTTTACTTCATCTATACTCACCTCTTTTACCACTGCCACATTCATTGATACATTCTCTAATCCGCGATTCCAGTCATTCTCTTCGTTCATCAACTTTTTAAAGTATTCCTTCCACCGACCTTTTATTTCTTCGTCATTTGTCAAAACCTTTCCGGCATCATCTTTTATGCATTTCACATGTACTATATCCCTTGCATTCTTTTCTCTCGCTTTTGCTAGGCGAAATAAGTCTTTTTGCCCTTGGGGATAATCTAGGGACTCATACAATTTACTGTTTACTTTTCCCCTTGCAATAGCAACCGCTTTTTTCGCTTTCATTTTCTTCTCCACGTAAACATTCTTTTTAATCTCTTTTGAATTGCCGTCATAATCACTCACATTTTTCCAATCCTTAAATGCATCCTTCTTTTCTTTCAGTATATTTTGTATATCCTTACTCCACCACCATGTGTCTTTAGCTATCATACTTTTACCTTTAGTCTCTCCAAAAACATTCTTTGCCTCACTCCTCATGCACAAAGCTATTTCATTCCAGCATTCATTCACCGATTTATTGTTAAGGTCATCCATGTCGATCATTTTGTCTACCACTCTTGTTCGAAACTCTTTCACACATTCCTCTTTCTCTAACATGTACCATTTTATTTTGGGCAGGATCTTAGGTTTAGGCATAGTCTTATGGATTTTAATTTTGATTTCCATTAGTAAAAGTCGGTGTTGTGATACTAAAGGTTCCCCCGGTATGACTTTACAGTTTTTAATTTCATTAATATGGTCTCTTCTTATAAGAAAATAGTCAATTTGTGTATTATGATTCCCACTTTTATATGTTATCAAATGTTGATCCTGTTTTTCAAAGAATGTATTGACTACTGCTAGATCAAAAGCCGTGGCTCCCTGCAGCAGGTTTTCTCCCTCCCGATTACGGTTTCCAAAGCCCCGACCTCCATGTACTCTCTCATAACTTTCATTGAGTCTTCCTACATGACCATTAAAATCTCCCCCTATATAGACCTTTTCATTATTGGGGATAGCAATCATAACTCCGTCAAAATCATTCCAAAACTTCTCTTTCGTCGCATCATCACAACCTGTTTGAGGCGCATATACACTTACTATATTGGACATTACATTTTCTATAATTAGTTTGACTACTATAATTCGATCATTAACTCTATTTACATCTGTCACACATTTTTTCAACTCATTATCTAACACTACACCAACCCCATTCCTTTTGCCATCACTCCCGCAGTAAAAAAATTTAAAACCCATCCCGATTTCTCTAGCTTTTGTATTCTTCCATCTCGTTTCTTGCAAACAAGCAATGTTCACACGTCTCCTTTCTAAAACATCCGCTAGCTCTCTTCCTTTCCCAGTCATAGTTCCTACATTCCAGCTTACCATCCTGATTCTTACTTCCCGGACTTGCTTCTTACGTCGCACCCGTCCGTGATGCAACAACCCTTGTCCATTTCCCACAGGCGCCGGGTGCTGCACCTGCGCGTCGCCTAGGGGGTACGCCCTAACCTTCTCACAAAATCCGTTTCCTTGTATTGACATATTTTTTAAATGTTTTGGCTAGTAATTTTTGTGACCGGCCGCCTGCCTGACGTCAACCCTCCTTGGGAATCCTTAGAGTTGTGGATTTTTTCGAACCGCCACCCACTAGCGACATTTTCCCTTTGTCGCCTTTTACGACATCCACGGGAGGATATGGAGCGGTCCTATTCTTACACCGGGACCGCACGGTATCTGATCACTGATCGTTAGGTTTGTATGGGCGTTCAAACAAAATTACTAATATCTTTGTTATTTGTGCGTTTATGTTTATAGTTCATTTATTAAAAAATGTCACATTTAATGTAAGGAAGCTAAAACTGTATGAAGTTTCATCTAATTACGATAAAAAAAAAATTAATAGATTTTGAAATTTATCTTATTTATTTTGCAAATATCCAGACAATCTTTGCTTTTTATGTATAAATTAGTTAACATTGACCTTATTTACCCGAATGTATCATAAAAATCAACCTAGTCTTCATCCCCATTGTACTTGCGCGTACAACTGTCATTGTGGTTCAACTTACTTGGTCCTATAAAGTATGGTAAATGTCTGTCCCCCAGATGATGCTGAACAACTACTCTACGAGCGGCGGCAGCGAATGGGTGGGCAAGGACACGGCGCTGTTCCTGGTGACGTCCCTGGCGTCGCGCGGCGGCACGCAGGCGGCGGGCGTCACGCGCGCCTCGCCGCTGGTCGACCTCGCCTCCTTCGCTGCTAACCACGTGCTGCCTGAGCTGCAGAGGCCCAACGGTGAGACCACAGAACATTTTTTTTTATAAGGCGAAGTAAGTGATGATGCAATCTTTGATGGGCTTGGAAGGAATAGGATTAAAAACCACACCCTTTTCGGTTTCTACACGACATCGTACTAGAACGCTATATTGGTTTGGCTTGGCCGTACGTCTTGCCGGTAGGGTAGTAACTAGCCACTGCCGAAGCCTCCCACCAACCAGACCTGGACCAATTAAGAAAACTTCAATCGACCCAGTCAGGTATCGAACCCAGGACATCCGTAATTCGGTGTAAATCCACCGCGCATACCACTGCGCCACGGCTGCTGTCAAAACATAAAGCGCGCGTTAGAAGATAGTTTACCCGCTGAGTGGCGAATTTAAACTCTATGTGTTTGAGAATTTGACACTCAGCGGGTGAATGGTCCCCTGTGTTTTCCCGTGAAAAGTACATGAATTCCACTGAAACAAGTGACCTAAAGACGTAATAGTTAGTGAAAGACTAAGATTTAAGTTTGGACATGTGGGCGGGGCACTCTAGTAGTCAGATATGAGGAGCGACTACAAATTACAAATAGCTAATCTGTCATATTTATTACCTAGTGTCAAGTTTATAATATGTTTACAAGCCCGTCCAATACTTTATACAGGTATTTGATTTGTGTTTCTAAATCAAAATTAGTTCTGTATTTTCCCTCAAAGTGAATTATAACATATAATATAAAAACATTAATACATTAATAATACACATGCTGTTAATATTTCCAGTGACCGAACTGCCTGTGTTAAAGGCTGATGCCATCAAATACATCATGACGTTCCGCTCACTGCTGCCCAAAGAGATCATCGTCACTGCTTTCCCGCTATTGGTAAGCTTTCCTGTTTAATTATATTCAAACAATATATAATGTTTTATGTAAGAATTACTCGTGTATATGTACATTGTTTTTACCAGGCACCTCAACACCTTCACAGAAGGGTAGAAACTGCTAATAATATGTATGGATATAAATGACATAAATGGAATAAAAAGATTTTTTCTTTGTATTCTTTATTTAATTATCTATGTATGTGTATATGTATCAGTATCTGATCTTAATTCGGATAAGGAAACTGTCACCTTACCCATGCTATCTGAAAATCACTTTAATTTGTAATGTCCATGTTAATACATTTTAGATCCAGCACATCACCGGTCGTGGTGTGGTATGCACGTATGGAGCGTGCGCGGTCGAGAAGTTAATAGCGGGCGGGATGGTGACTCGCGCGGAGCTCGAGCCGCATGCGCCCGCGTTGTTGGCAGCGCTGTTTGCGACGTTGGGCGCGCAGGACAACCCCAGCGAGCACAACGAGTATGTCATGAAGGGTGAGTGGAGATAGAACATCATCATCATCATCATATCAGCCGATGGACGTCCACTGCAGGACATAGGCCTTTTGTAAGGACTTCCGAACATCACGATACTGAGCCACCTGCATCCAGCGAATCCCTGCGACTCGCTTGATGTTGTCAGTCCACCTGGTAGGGGGTCGGCCAACACTGCGCTTACTAGTGCGGGGTCGCCATTCTAGGACTTTGGGACCCCAACGTCCATCGGCTCTTCGAACTATGTGCCCCGCCCATTGCCACTTCAGTTTCGCAACTCGTTGAGCTATGTCGGTGACTTTGGTTCTTCTGCGTATCTCCTCATTTCTGATTCGATCACGCAGAGATACTCCTAACATAGCTCGTTCCATCGCCCGCTGTGTGACTCTGAGCCTTCTTATGGGGCCCATAGTTAACGACCAAGTCTCGGAACCATAGGTCATCACTGGCAACACGCACTGTTCGAAGACTTTTGTCTTCAGGCACTGAGGAATTTCGGGCGAAAAGATGTCGCGAAGTTTCCCGAATGCAGCCCAGCTGAGTTGGATTCGACGGTTCACCTCTTTCTCGAAATTGGATCTACCTAACTGGATCATATGTCCTAGGTATACGTATTCGTCTACAATTTCGAGTGCAGCGTTCTCAACTATAACTGGGTAGAGCGATACATGAGCATTACACATTATTTTTGTTTTGGCCATGTTCATTTTTAGGCCCACCTGTTGAGAAACGCTGCTGAGGTCATTGAGCATGGTACTAAGGTCATCCAGAGTCTGTGCCATGATGACTACATCATCCGCGAACCGCAGTTGAGTGATGTACTCGCCATTGATGTTGATGCCAAGTCCGCCCCAGTCCAGAAGCTTAAAGACGTCTTCCAATGCAGCGGTAAATAGCTTCGGAGAGATCACATCTCCCTGACGCACTCCTCGCTGCAACTGGATTGGCCTCGTAGTCTGATCCTGAATACGGACTGACATAGTGGCGTTTTCGTACAAGCACTTCAACGCTTGGATATACCTGTAATCAATTCGGCATCTCTGCAATGACCTTAGCACAGCCCAGGTTTCCACCGAATCAAAGGCTTTCTCATAGTCCACAAACGCTAAGCATAGTGGCTGGTTATACTCGTGGGTCTTCTGTATAACCTGCCGCAGCGTATGGATGTGGTCTATGGTACTAAAGCCTTTTCGGAAATCGGCTTGTTCGGGAGGCTGGAAGTCGTCAAACCTATTAGCGAGACGATTCGTAATGACTCTCGAGAACAATTTGTAAACATGGCTTAGCAGCGAAATGGGTCTGTAATTCTTCAGCAAGGTGTTGTCACCTTTTTTGAAGAACAGAACCACCACGCTCCTATGCCACGTCTCAGGCGTCGTGCCCTCGTGAATGACGGAATTGAACAATCGCTGAAGGACTTTAAGTATCCACCCGCTTTCAGGAGTTCTGCTGTGATTCCGTCCTCACCTGGCGCCTTATTGTTCTTCAGGTGTTTGAGAGCCACACTAATCTCGTATAGGCTGACGTCCGGGATATCTTCGGTATAGTGTCGGGTCAACTTGGCTCTGGGGTCTTTAGCCAAATTGTCAACAGGCTGCTGAGTAGTCGTGTATAGCTGTCCATAGAACTTCTCGACCTCACTTAATAACTCGGGCTTTGAAGAAATCAGATTACCTTGTTCGGTCTTCAAACGCGTCAGCTGCCTCTGTCCAATAGACAGATCTCTGGCGAAAACTTTGGAGCCTCGATTGTTTTCAATCGCATTTTTAATACGCTCGGTATTGAAGTTTCGCAAGTCGCTGGTTTGCGACTTAGAGATCTGTCTACTGATTTGTCGGTATTTTGACGCATCTGCTGAAGACTGTAATCTCATTTCTTGCCTCTCTTCCATGAGTCTAAGTGTATGGTCTGAGAACTTTTTGGTTCTTTTAGTACGGTGGGTCTTATAGAACTTAGACCCAACGGAATGGACAGTTTCCACGAACCTGTTGTTCAAATCGTCCACAGTTTCGCAATTTGTTAGGCAATCAAAGCGGTTCTGCAGTTCTAGTTGAAAAGACTCGGAGTTTTGGATATGGGCATGAGTAGGTCGGAGCGTAGACTTCACCAGTCGATACCGTTCCAGCTGAACGTTGATATTCAACGTGCCTCTAACCATTCGGTGATCGCTACCGGTTTTCACCCTATGGATCACAGAAACATCGTTGAATATTTGCCGTCTGGTAGACAAGATGAAGTCAATCTCATTTTTCGTGGAACCATCGGGGCTCATCCAGGTCCATTTCCTGTGTGGTGGCTTCTTGAAGAAGGAGTTCATCATAAAGAGGCCCTCCTTCTCCATTAAGTCAGCCAACATTTGGCCCCTATCGTTTCGTTGCCCATACCCAAATCGTCCCACTTTCAACTCTGAACCGCTACGTTCGCCCAGCTTTGCATTAAAATCCCCCATCACAACATTGTAATAAGAGCTTGAGGCATGTATGGCTTTAGAAATATCCTCATACAATACCTCTACCTCCTCGTCGGGATGTGTCGAGGTCGGTGCGTAAACCTGTATAACCTTCAACGAATACCGTTTGGTAATTCGGAGGACCAGGAACGCTACCCTGCTCGACACACTCTCGACTTTTACAACATTGTTCACGAGGGACTTGTGAACGATAAATCCGACACCACCCTGGGACTGTTGGTCGCCCTCCCGGTAGTAGAGCATGTTGCCGGATTCAAGGATTATCGAGCCCTCCCCCTCTCTACGGACTTCAGACAATCCTATGACATCCCAGTGCAACTTGCTCATAACTTCTTCCAGCTCGATGACCTTTTCGTCGGAGATAGAACACAGTGAGTATATCATGAAGGGTGAGTGGAGATGGAACACAGTGAGTATATCATGAAAGGGAAGTGGAAATGTTGATAATTGGTAACCCTAGCGAGCACAGTTGATCATGAAGGGTGAGTGGAGATGGAGCACAGTGAGTATGTCATGTAGGATTAATGGAGAAATAAGTATGTCATGAAAGGTGAGTGGTGATGTTGACAACTGGTAATCATAGTAAGCAGAGTTGGTCATGAAGGGTGAGTGGAGATGGAGCACAGTGAGTATGTCATGAAGGATTAATGGAGAAACAAGTATGTCATGAAGGGTGAGTGGAGATGTTGACAACTGGTAACCATAGTGAGCACAGTTGATCATGAAGGGTGAGTGGAGTTGGAGTACATTGAGTATGTCATGAAGAACAACTGGTAATCATAGCGAGCACAGTTGGTCATGAAGGGTGAGTGGAGTTGGAGTACATTGAGTATGTCATGAAGAATGAGTGAAGATACTGAAGACTGGTATCTGTAGCGAGCACACTGAGTATGTGATGAAAGGTGAGTGAAGTTCAAGCACATTGAGTATGTCATATTATTATTTTATTATAAGTGTAAATATTGCTATGAAATATTGAATAAAAACATGGCATCATTGGCGATAAATAATGAAAATGTCATGAATGGTGACACTAAGCTCGCGGTTTCCTCAGCCGTGCTGCGCACGCTGGCGGTGCTGCGCGAGGCGGCGCTGCCGTACGTCGGCGAGGCGCTGCCCAAGCTGGCCGGCATGCTGGCCGTGGTGGCCAAGAACCCGTGCAAGCCGCACTTCAACCACTACCTGTTCGAGAGCCTGTCGCTCGCTGTACAGTGAGTTTCTTCTGTGTATTTGTACTCATCTCATTATTTTACTGGTAATTATCAGACAATAGGGATGATGACAGTTTTTTAAATTGTATATAAATTAAGAGTATACTAATAGCAAAGCAATTTTGTAAAAGGAACACGGTATCTGCGATCATTACTTTCGGAGCTACAGGGATTTAAAGTGTCAGATTTGAGGCGCTGCCGCGGATCCCTGAAAAATGCTCCATACAAAATGGTAAGATTTAGTGACGTCTTTGGCTCGCTGATCGTTAGGTTTGTATGGGCGTTCAAACAAAATTACTAATATCTTTGTTATTTGTCCGTTTATGTTTATAGTTCATTTATATAAAAATGTCACATTTAATGTAAGGAAGCTAAACTGTATGAATTTTCATATAATTACGATAAAAAAAATTATTAGATTTTGAAATTTTATAATTTTATTTATTTTGCAAATATCCAGACAATCTTTGCTTTTTATGTATAAATTAGTTAACATTGACCTTATTTACCCGAATGTATCATAAAAATCAATATATTCAAACCTAGTCATCATCCCCATTGCAAAAGGCGGTTTTATCAATACATTTTTGTTTCATATTCATGGGATTTTTTGATTTATTGATAATGTTGTTTGTAATTTTTTGGCAGAAATATTGAACCATAATATAAAATTTGTTAAATGAGTACCTGTAGATGCATGCAAGTGTGCCATTTTGACACCACACACAATAACGGATAATTCCGATATTGATGATCAGGCTCAATGATTTAACATTTTAATTTCATAAATAGAAGTCAAAATTCTCATTACAATCATTCATCATTACAAGTCAAAATTATTGCTCTAAACCTGCCAACCAACATTGGACACTTAGCTCCAAAGTTCTCCATAGGGGAGGAATAACCTTTAAACAACCTAGGCCTTTATTGCCATGGGAATCCCCAAGGTCCAATACAATTTTTTACTAAAATACACTTTTGTTTACAGATTAGTAGTGAAATCAAACCCAAATGCCATAACAGCGTTCGAAGATGCCCTGTTTCCGATATTCCAGGAAATTTTGCAAAATGATGTACAAGGTAAGTCATGGTAAATCATTTCTGGTAACCATGTTCAGCATTATGTCATGCAGTCTTGATATTTATAAGAATATCAGCATCAGATTATGGGATTTTTTTAGGGACTTGCAATAACCACGTTTCACGCTTCCTTTGACGTCTGTCACGGCGAATGTTACTAGCATGAAATTGTCAGTCATATGAGGGAGTCGACCGCTTTCCGGTGCGGGGTCGCTATTCCAAAAACTTGGAACCTCAAAGTCGATCTGCTTTGAAATATTTGCCCTGCCCTTAGCAGCAGCGTGCACTTCATGGGTGCCTAAATGCAAAACCTCGTGCATGCCAACTCATGGAATTATGTCAGCAACTTTGATTCCTTTACTGATCTCTTTGTTGCTCTGGCTATAGCTAAACTCTTTATTTTTTTAGGCAGTACTTAGTTACTCTTATTTTTTTTAATGATTTTTGATGAATTTTGCAGAGTTCATGCCATACGTGTTCCAAATGCTGTCACTATTGCTGGAGATGCGCGGCGGCGGGGCGGGCGGCGCGGGGGACGCGAGCGCGGAGGCGTACGCCGCGCTGCTGCCGTGTCTCGTGGCCCCGCCGCTGTGGGAGCGCACGGCCAACGTGCGCCCGCTCGTGCGCTTGCTATGCGCGTTCGTGGCCACGCGTTCCGACCGAGTGCTCGCCGACGGGAAACTGGTGAGTAAAGCTGACTTCACAGGTCATTAAAAGAGTAATAATTAAACTGGTAACCCCAGAGAGTGCACTGAGTATGTCATGAAGGAGTGGAGATAGAGATCTGCTAACCCTAGCTAGCACAATGTTCATGGCATGAAAAGGGAGTGGAAATTTTGATACATGGTAACAATAGTGAGCACAGTGGGTATGTCATGAAAGATGTTGATTACTGGTAACCCCAACAATGAGTATGTCACGAAAATTGAGTTGTTGATAACGAATCGACGCCGACGGTAATCTAGCGAATTAAGCTGACTATAAATAAAAAAATATAGCGTATTTTTTTTTCGCTGGAATGAAGTACAATTAAAATATAATTATTATCTCAAATGTATGTTTCCAGAATGCAATGCTCGGAGTGTTCCAGAAATTGATTGCTTCGAAGACAAACGATCACGAAGGATTTTATCTCATCCAGACCATATTGTTTAAATTTGGCGAGTAAGTATTTTACAACATTATACATTGTTACTTAATTTCATTACAACTATCAGCCAATGGACGTCCACTACTGGAAATAGTGTTACGAATTGCTTGAGTACGAGTGGTATTAACATTAATTATTTAAATTATTATAAAAAAGAGATATTTGTAGTTGTTGTAACAGTAATGGTATAAATAAGAGGGTATTTGATGACTTGAGTTCAGTTCTTTGTTATACAGCGTGAACACCGTCGCGCTGCTAGTCGCGTTAGTGCAATAATGTTTTGTGTTGTAATTATTAATGTTTTGTATTGTAATCTTTTTAATTAAAAATCATTGCTGTTCGTTAGTCTCGCTGAAACTCGAGAACGGCTGAACGGATTTATCTTATATTGGTATTGAAATAGTCAAGGGGTAGGGGTAGGATATGGGTAGAGTAGGGTAGGGGTAGAGTAGTGTAGAGTAGGGATAGGGAAGAAGTGCACATAAGTCAAAGCGAAGCTAGACCGGGTCCGCTAGTAATAAATAATGTGTTGTTATTATTTATGTTGTAATTATTGATCATAAATTGTTTAGTGTGGGCATGGAGATCATGTCAGGCGGGGGAGTGAGTGTTAATGCATTCTAAAGAGATGCATATGCAAAAGCAGGCATAATAGAGAAATACACCCAATGTCACAAGTCCTGGGACCTGCTCGAGGTGTTTCCTCTACCAAACCATGGTACAATTACTGTCGCTGCTACCCTCACGTCATAATAAGCCTATTGTTAAGACTTTCAAACATCAAAGTTTTGAGGCGCCAGGTTTCAGCGGTTCCCTGCATGTACAAATTGAACAAAATGGAAAATTCTTTCCGTTAGTCATTTTGACATATTCTGTCACTGTGTAAACTAATAACGAAGAAATCGAAAATATCGCTCTTTTTCGCGATGACACAAGAGATAGATGTTTGTAAGTCAGATGTAGGTAGACAAATATCCCGTAGTGTGCGTTTCCGCCTATCTTTTCTACTTCTGCCTTCGGGCCCCATTAGGCGATGCTTCTGCGTACGCCTAAATCGCCCAGTAAGATTAAGGAGCCTACGGCACTTCAGAAAAATAAAAACGTATATTGAAATTTTGTACTTCTTTGCCGCGTGTGGTTAGAAAAGGTGGCAAAGAAAAGCGTGTTTATCGATCACCGTTTACTGTTCAACTGGTTTAATATTACTAAATATATTGGGTTAGTGATGTGCTCTTGACATGTTAGTATCGACATGTGCGCGCCACATGTCGACTTACAATTTGGTACGTTGTAAACTTATAGATAATCTACGAACTAAATATTAATGTGGATACGCTAATAATGATTATACAATAATATTTATATGGATAATTTGCAGGTCGGTGATGCAGCCGTACACGAAGCAGATAATAACGCTGCTGTTCCAGCGGCTGTCGTCGTCCAAGACCACGAAGTACATCCGCGGCCTCATCGCCTTCCTCGGCTTCTTCGCGGCGCACTACGGCGCCGACGCGCTCGTCGACATCGTCGACTCTGTGCAAGCCAAGTGAGTGCATTCCTCACTTTTTAGGGTTTCGAACGTACGTAGTACAAAAACGGAACCCTTATAATCTCACTTGAAATTTAGTATTTATTTTTGGAGTTTACTCCATAAGAATCGATTTTTCATATGGCCCCGGTATGAAAAAAAAGGCCAGTAAAATGCGATGAATGACAGCGTTACGTTTTTGTGCGCAACCTATTCTGCGCACCTTTCGCCGTGCGCTGTTGGCGGGCGCGCACGCCGCGGCCTGCTGCTCTTCGGTTGCGCACCTATCACTTTTCACACGTAAGTATTGAAACGTACATAGTGTATGCTGCGGGGCAACATACACCTATTTAGACAGTCGATCTGAAAGAGTAAAGTCCATTCGTGCCTCGGAGCTGTCACATACTTTTTTTTATTCTTTACAAGTTAGCCTTTGACTACAATCTTACCTGATGTTGCAATCTAAGATGGAAGCGGGCTAAGTTAGGGGTAGGATGAAAATCCACACCCCTTTCGGTTTCTACACAACATCGTATCGGAACGCTAAATCGCTTGGCGGCACATCTTTGCCCGTAGTGTGGTATTAGCCACGGCCGAAGCCTCACACCAGCCAGACCTGGAGCAATTCAGAAAACCTCAATAATATGTGAGAGGATATGTGAGAGTCCAGTGGATGAATCTCTACTTTTGATTCAGAAGGCGTACGTTCAAATCCGGTCCGGGGCATGAACCTCCAAGTTTTCATTTGAATTTCAAACAGTGCATTTTAAGAAATAAAACATTATGTGCATTAAATAAGACATTAATAATATCTAATACGTGAAAGCTCAGTGGATATAACGAGCAGAGAACGGGGAGTGTTGATCGATCGTCAAGGAATCCCTTAACCCTACATCCTGTAGTCACAAGTTCAGGACTCTGCACGGAGTTCTTCTCTCTACCACGCGATGGACCCACACGGTGAATCCATGGAATGCTAAGATATTCGTCTCTCTCTACCTTTGATTCAGAGGCTGTAGGTTCAAATCCGGTCCAGGGCTTGCTCCTCCAACTTTTCAGTTATGTGTATTTTAAGAAATTAAATATCACGTATCTCAAACGGTGAAGGAAAAACATCGTGAGGAGAATTTTCTTAATTCTCTGCATGTGTGAAGTCTGTCAATCCGCATTGGGCCAGCGTGGTTACTATTGGCCTAACCCCCCTCATAAAGAGAGAAGACTCGTGGTCAACAGTGAGCCGTATATGGGTTTATGATAAAAATATAATGGTATAAAATGGTTGATGATGATGTAATGTGTCGCAGCATGTTCGCGATGTACGTGGAGCGCGTGCTGGTGCCGGACGTGCAGAAGGTGTCGGGCGCGCTGGAGCGCAAGGCGGCCGCCGTCGGCTGCGTCAGGCTGCTGTGCCACAGCGCGCACTTCCGCGACGGCGCGCTGGCCCGCCTGTGGACGCCCGTGCTGCAGGTGACGTCACACTGCGCTGGCAATAAAGTGCATTGACCTTTCTGTGGGTAAAGCAGGGGTGACAAACTTTATATCTGTGTGCCCGCCGACCGGTTTCGCAGAAAGAAAATAGAACGCATACGCCTTAGACCTTGTCCAGAAGGGGCGAATTCGTCGCGAATCATATCGCGCGAATTCATACGCGCGTTGTCGAAGTACTAGACATCAATATATCGCGTCCACAAGCATCGCGCGAATTCAAAATACGCACGTAAATCGCGTGCACTACGCCAGACTCTCGACTCGCGCGAATCACGCTAGTACTAATACTAGGGACGCCTTGTTGCGTCCAGTTAACGCGCGAACTCTTAAGCAAGTGCACGTTCAACTCCATGTTTCGTACTGAATTCCTCCCCAAATGGTCGCACGTTGGTACGCGCCTTGTGGACGCAACGGTCGCGCGAAATACACGCGAGAGAATCGCGGCGAATTCGCCCTTTCTGGACAAGGTCTTAGTGTAAAGCCAGAATATACTGGTGTTAAATATTTTGGATCTGTTAGTTTACCTTGTCCCTCTCAATAAGCTGATGACCACTGTGTCCGTCTGTCCGCAGGCGCTGATCGCGCTGTTCGAGCTGCCGGCGGACGAGAGCACGCTGCCGGAGGACCACTTCATCGAGGTGGACGACACGCCCGGCTACCAGCCGCAGTACGCGCAGCTCGCGTGCGCCAGGGGCAGCGCCAGCGACCCGCTCGCCGGTGAGTGTTAGCTGCACGAGATGGAGGCGTCTCATTCTCCAGTACATAATCCACCTAAAACCTGCCTTCGGAACCGGTGGTAGAGTCTTTACAAAAAGTCACCACTCAACTGTCGTTTTAAAAGTGCTTTTAAACTGAGATTACTTGAAATAAATGATTTTGAATGGGGATGATGACTAGGTTTGAATATATTGATTTTTATGATACATTCGGGTAAATATGGTCAATGTTAACTAATTTATACATAAAAAGCAAAGATTGTCTGGATATTTGCAAAATAAATGAGATTATAAAATTTGAAAATCTATTGAATTTTTTTTATCGTAATTAGATGAAAATTCACACAGTTTTAGCTTCCTTACATTAAATGTGACATTTTTCAATAAATGAACTATAAACATAAACGCACAAATAACAAAGATATTAGTAATTTTGTTTGAACGCCCATACAAACTTCACCGCGCCAACGACGTCACTAAATCGTGTCATTTTGTATGGAGCGTTTTTCTGGGGTCCGCGGCAGCGCCGCAAATCTGACCCTTTAATTCCCTGTAGCTCCGAAAGTAATGATCGCAGATATCCTGTTACTTTTACAAAATTGCTTTGCTATTAGTATACTTTTAATTTATATACAATTTAAAAAACTGTCATCATCCCTATTGTATATATATAAAAAAATCCATTGTCGCCTGTCCAGGTGTGGAGGACCCGAAGCGCTACCTGGTGGAGAGCCTGGCGAGCATGTCGCGCGCGCACCCCGGCGTGCTGCCGCCGCGCGTGGCCGCGCTGGACGAGCCGCACCGGAACGCGCTGCACAACTACCTGGCCGCCTACAGCGTGCAGCTTTGCTGAACACTGCCCATACACGCGATAGACCGTGACACGTGCACTGTGGGTGACACACTTTTATTTGATACCTCTACATCATTAACAACCCATATTCAGCTCAGTGCTTAGCACGAGTCTCCTCTCAGAATGAGAGGGCTTAGGCCAATAGTCCACCACACTGGCCCAATGCGGATTGGCAGACTTCACACACATAGAAAATAAAGAAAATGAATTTAAAACGACACTACCACAAAAGAGACGTCATTCAAGGAGATTTTTTTTATCTTCAATGTTCGTATTAGGATATGAACTTCCTGTGCTGGATTGTCGTGTCCTGTTTAAAAAAATACCGCAGATTTCTATAGAAATAGTTAAGTGGCTAAGCAGGTCCCAACTATTTGGAACTGAAATAAGGTGTCTACTTATGTACGTACGAACAAAACCCTAAAAACAATGGCCTATGGGAAACCACTTTAATTTTAATAACAAGCAAGTGTGTGTTGAGGTGTCAAATAAAAATGATTTATATACAGACCTTTTTTTGCATCAAACTTTTGATTCTTATGTAAACAAAATTCAAAAATATCAATATCTATACAGTAGGCTTGACTCAAGTCCGAGATATCACTTACGAGTTAAAGTGGAAAAGGGATTCAGAACGGGCATGTTAACCTTTATAAAAATTCAAACCCTTGTGAAGTTTAAAAATATGACTTATTATATTTAAAATACCAGGGCCTCTTGCCAAGTTACATATTGATTCTCTTTCTAGAATCAGTTTCAAAAAACGTTGTAAACGTTTTGAAAAAAAAACAAGTTTGGTAGACCACACGATGAAAGTGAAACTTCTTTCAAAATTAAAAAGCAAAGTGCCATCTATGAGCCTCAGGCGTAACTGCATAGCAAAAAGTTCTCCATACGTACAAAAAGGTATTCGTTTTCAAGTTCTTTATGAACGCCATCTATTAATAGTTTAAAATAACTAACACTAAATGGCATAGTGATGCTTCTAGATGACAGAAGGCATCACCCAATTACACTTTTTGTAACGCACTTTTCAAGTTAAGCGATTAAAGAAGTTTTACTTCAAAAATATATGGAAATTACCTGTCTGATCTGACATTCCCAGATATTTTTAAATTTTTGAAATATTTCGAAGCGAAAGAGAATCGATATTACATGGCTAGGGGCCTAGGCGTTTCAAATGTATAGTGATTAAATGTCACATTAGCTGTTAATATCTTACTTATGTTTTCTTTATTTGTAATTGTATGTATTTCTCAATGTATGTAAATATTAACGTATGGAAGGACTGAGTAACATTAATGATAAGAGAACATAGGTGTAACTGTAAAAATGAAAAAAAATGTGATAGCAATCCTAAGGCTGCTTACACACTGTCTACTGTTGTTGGAGTCAGCATACAATACTTTATGATGTATATGTCCGCTACTTTCCTCACATAATGTATCACATTGTATCAAAAGTTTTTTTTGATTTTGATTTTTATTGAAGTTACCTGAAAACGAATAATATTAGACGACTGGTCTTACATTATGTCGACCAACTCTAAATAATTTTATCTAGAGTTTCACGAACTTCATTATTTCACAAATACTAGTCGTTCCGCAGCAACTTACGATTTCTTTCTTAATTCTTTTTTCTCGTTTAATCAAACATCACAGCTAGATATTTGAATTAATAAAATCTCAAGTACTTGTAATATAAAAGCAAGCGTTTCAACAGAACATGTTTATATACTGTAACCAAAATAATGATTAAAAAAGGCTAGTTGACACTTTTTTATAAGGTCTTCTGGATTGAAATTAAAATCATATTTTTTTAAGTGATCATTACATGAAAATTTTAATTTTTAAATATTTATTTGACAATACAAGCCAAAACGCATCGGCCATGATATTTCAGCTGTTTCAATCACGTCACGAATCCTTCACCAAACGGAGCGTTTGAAAAAAATAATACTTAATAATTAGTTTGACGTTTAGTAGTTACATAAAGAAACTTTGTGACGTCACAAAATGGACGACAGCGTTTTTGACGTATAATTTGTTTACATTCGAGTGACAGTAGTCAGTTTGTGATCAGCCTAACAAATAATTAGGTAATTTCTAACGCTGAGCGTTTCACTCCTTAACAAATTGTTACGTTTATTTAGTATAGTTGTGTTGATTGATTGGAAAAATAGTTTGATTGTAATTAAAAAAATGGACTTAACACTGGATGAAATTGTATTATTTTTGTACTTGAAGAGAGAAATGCGTAGTTTATAATGTATATTTTTTGTAAATCCTGCAAGTATTGGCTATTTGTAATGTATCAAAAATACAAGCGGATAGTCGTGGGGTTATGACGTAATTATTTTTGACAACAATGTAACTGTCACTTTATCTAAGAAACTGTCATGTTGATGTCAAATGCTTAGCCTTGTCATATCTCCTTCCTTGAGACCATGCGAGAATTCTTAAATTCATGGTTTGGTATTATGAAAAGTTAAGAGTAAAATAAGAAATATGGCAGTCTTGTGGTATAATTTTCAATATAATTTTGGTAATTGACCAAAATCTCACAGCATAACCCTTTGCTTTTAGAATGTATTAAACTCATTATTATTTTCCTGTATTGAATGGTTGTATGATTATGAATTTGATTTATGGTCGCAGTCTCTATTATAATAGAGAATGGTTGATTGTTTTGTGAATAAATATTTCATAATTCTTTTGCCTTAGTTTTATTTTGTACCCTAGCATAAACAATTCTATACAATAATTATAGCCCTTGGCTTAATTAGACTGATTTGGTTCTTCAGCGGATCTCCTCATTTCTGTTTCGATCACGCAGAAATACTGCTAACATAGCTCGTCCCATCGCCCGCTGTGTGACAGCCATCTTATGCGGCCCATAGTTAGCGACCAAGGGTCGGAACCATAGATCATCACTGGAAACACGCACTGTTCGAAGATTTTTTGTCTTCAGGCTTTCTTGAAATAATATCTAAAATCAATCAACACAAAAATAATTCCTGAAGAGCGAAGCGACTATGAGTACATGCGAAAGGAAGCGCGCAGGAACGCGACTGTCCGAGCACGCGCACTATATCGTGCGCGTCGTCTTATGGTCGCCGAGCTCGTCACTGTAATCTTTGAGCTCGCCAGCGACCGACGACACCGACTCACTGGTGACAGCCGAGAGCCGCCATGATTCCGTGTGGATACTCGCGCATTCTCTGGTAGTAATGTGTCACGCGATTAACAAACTTCACGGGCATGCTCTGCGCTGCGCTCCGCCAATGTGCGCCGGCCCGTAGACTCGTATAGTCGTTTTTGAATGAAGACAGTGCTGCTAAGCATTTCACTGTCACAGGTTGATAATTGTATTGGGTTAGCACCGCTTTCAAACTTATCGGCAATTATAATGTTATTTTTCGCTTTTTAACCGACTTCAAAAAATGCGAAGGTTATCAATTAATAAAAAGGTTCGTCGGAATCTTTTTAGTTTGGTGTATACAATATTGTTATTGAAGTCTGTTGAATTGTATTTTTATAAAAAATAATACATTTTATAATTTATTGCTAAGGTAGTCCATTCATATAATATCATAAGTTAAATTAAATTAAATCTTAAATCAGTGGTCTGCTTCGACCATGTGGACCTTTAACCTACATCAGGGTGAAGTATTGAAGCTCCTTTTATGTAAGTCATTTAAAAATGGCTTGTTAGTTGCTACTCGTATTACTCGTATTACCAGGATTTTTTCCTTAAAACGAATCTTATGTATTTTGGTTCCAGTCTAGCCATAGTGACCCCTTTGTATCTACATTAAAAATACCATTTACTGTAGCAAAAAGCCCTGAGTGAAACATAGCATTTATGAATAACGTCACTTGCTCATTTGTTGTTTCGGAGGTAAAAGTTTTACATAGATATTTTTTCATTTATGGTTATTATTGAATATTCAATAATTAAGTAGCCTATTGTTATTTTTCTAAGCCTAATAGGTTTAATTCAAATGAAAGACATTTAAATACATCTCAGCAAAGTATATTTAAAAGCAGTACTACTCTCAAGACAACACATTGAATATAACCGTAACCATTTACAATTTCACCTCACTTAATGTATTAGGAATGTCCTAAAAATATAAAAAAAAATGCAAAAAAACAATCTTGGGGTTAATATAATAAGTACATTTTAAATTTCCAAATTACGACAAATGGTTAGTAAGCAATAAAGCAATCAGACTGTTGTCCCACTGTTTATAAAATAGGACATACAGCCTTCTTTGTTTTCAATACATTTGCCCATAAAATAGGTCTTTTGTCACCATTCAGAAAACAAGTCTTTGAAAAACTGTAATAATTACAGCTTAGTCACAGTAGTAGTTTTTCGGGTGGATTTTACTTGCAATTGTATTGAAAAACGCAGTAGAATATCAAAAAAAATCACATGAGGCATGGTTAAATGATTTCACGTTCAAAAATTTGATAGCTAAGATTTGCATAAAATGTAACTTTTTTTTTCTAGGGGCATAAGTGTTACGTCATTAGACACAATAATTTGAGAAAAAAAAATCAGAATGCTACGAGTCTTTCAAAACTTGCTACATCTATACATATTATAGTTATATAAATTCGGAAAAAACTAATTTATTCTTGGGATTTAATCCAAGACCTACTTGATTTGACTTAATGCCAAGCTATTGAGGCTATTAAAACTTTGAAATTCCTCTTTTAATACAAAATGTTTACGGGCCAATGAAACCATTACATTACATAATATTTCATTTAAAAAAATATTTAAACATGTTTCTTGATAATTTTTAGTGTAACTGTAAATTTTAAATAATTTTGATTTTTGAAACACCTCATTTATATTAGTTTAAATTTCGACATATACATAATTATTTTATTATTACAGTAATAAGTTTTTCTAACATTCTACAATAACAAACAACTAAAGTGCTAAATATTGTAAAAGTGCGTAATATATTTTTTTTAAATAATTTAATTACAATACATTGGCTTAATACATTTTTAGAAATACTAAGTAACAATACAAAATAGCGAAACACTATTAATTTTATTCCAATAAAATGTTTTAAAAGTCAAACCACAACAGCAAGTGGACATTATTTTTTATATTTCACTCTACAAATACATTGATGAAAATTAATTTATTTAAAATAGAATTCATTATAGCAAGTAATAATTATTTTCAAACTATTTATTACAATATGCATAATTGAAGTTTTGCGATTTAACATTATATAAAAAAAACCATATAAAACTGCATGTAATTATTTTCAAATCACCTAAAAACCAACACATCGAATAATTGTGTATATAATAAACTGTTTTTGTAAAATAATTGTGCAATCAAATGTTAATATTTAAAGAAAAAAAAATCAAACGAAATGTGTGCCATTGTCATAAGTGTCTAACGACAGCGCCCCTCGTCGGCTGCAGAACCGGCGTACAGCTCGTAAGTACGGTGCGTGCGTCACTTGAGCGCGCACTCCACGAACACGGCGTGGTGCGCGGGCGGGGTCAGCGGGGGCGGGGACGGCGGGGACGCGGGGGACGGCGGGTCAGAGTCCAGCGGGGACGGCGGCGGGGTCTGCGGGGACGTGACGCGCCCGAACACGAAGTTCGCCTCGGTGAGGGGCCAGAGCTCCTTTAGCATTGACCTGGAGAGAAGATAATATAACTTTAAAGTTGTTTTTTAAATTTAATGCCAAGTTAAATCTTGACAGCGATCTCATCTGTAGGCGACACTAGTCATCTAGACAGTATCTAGTAAAGAAAAGCGCCAAACTGAAAACATTGTTCTCTTTGCGATAGGCGATATATGGGTTATACATGCGTGCAAAGATTTTAATCTAAAGCTATTAATACAAAATGGAATATTTCTTCTCCAATATAGGTATGTAAAGAATCTTCGGAGAGGCAATGGATATTTGAAGTCACTGCCTCCACATTTTTGTTCCTGTATACGCACGCTTGACTTGCGGAGCAAGTTCGAGAATGCGTTACGAAAATTGTAATCGATGAGTCCTGCTATCTTCATAGTGTAACAGTGATGGAACAGAACTTTGAAATATACACTTTAACTTTAACTATACAACTTTGGCTTATAGATGGTGTTTTATTATTTTTGACAGCATCATCGTCTGACATAATGATGATGATGATGATGAACGCAACTCACCACAGATGTTTGTCCACCACGGCCCGGACCTTGGGCGTGGGGAAGCCGTTGAAGGGCGAGGCGACGGGCAGCGTGTAGGCGCCCATGTCGCGGAACACGAGCCAGCTGCCGGTGCGCTGCGGCGGCAGCGCGTACGCGGGCAGCACGCAGTCCAGCCCGTCGCACGACGGGCCCCACACCGAGCACTGCTGCGCCCGCTCCGACGATTGCTTAACAAGTAAACGATGTTTTGGAATTAAGTTCCTTATCGCACGTTGCGAAAGGGGGTAGATGTAAAAAATTAAGACCAAAAAGTTGTAACGACACTTTTTACCCAACTGCGTAGAAAGGAGGGTAATGTTTTTGCTATAGTTGTAAGCCGTTACCTGAAGGCAGCTAGTGAGCTCTAGGGTCCTCAACAAGCCTCCAGACCCTTGGAACGAAGTTCCTTTTGAAGAACGTTCGAAGATTTAATGGGATGGAATGCGATATCGATAGCTATAGCAATAGCGATAACGATATGTATAGCGATAGTGATGATAGCGAACTATAGCGAACTTCGTTTCATCCGGGTATCCCTTTACACATCTCAAGTTTTTTTGTATTCGAACAGAAAATACGGCGTATAGAGTATAGAGTATAGAGAAGCCTAACCAAAGGGATCTTATAAGAGGAAGATGAATACAAATATTGGGCAGTCGACATGTGCATGGGACTTACAACAACGTTACCAACTTATGGATAACCTACAAACTAAATATTACTATGGACACGCTACAATATCTTCAACATTATCAATTATCGCTATTGGTCAACATGTCTTTCTCGTCTCGAGATATTAATGTCATTAGAGGAAGGGCTAGAGAGAGATACCTTCCCACAAGCGGATTTAACCTGGTGTAAGCGATTTGCAGCCCATATTTCCAATTGGCCTTTTAGGCCTACATACTTCGGCATTCTATCCAATCCAAGGACTCTGACCTTTTTTGTCAGGCGACAGTTACCACAGCACGGCTAAGACCTTAATGAGAAGAAAGGCAAGAGAGATAAGAGTGTGTTACCTCGAGCGGCACAGCGTGCACCTGCTGGTGGTCGTACAGCACGCAGTTGAAGGAGCCGTACACGCCGTCGTTGATGAAGTACATGGTGTGCGCCTCCTCCTCGCTCTCGCCTTCCTTGGCTGGCAGCTGACGAACAAATACATATTTTAATTTAATTGTTCATTACAAAGGCGCGCGGGAAGTCGTGTGAATACATTCTAAAGGATCCCTTAAACCTACACCCAAGGTCACAAGTCCTGGGACCTGCTCGAGGTGTTTCCTCTACCACGACATGATCACGTTACGTCATAATCAATATTCCAATGCTTTTGTGTATTATGTCAGGGTATGTTTAGGCATACAGTGGAGCAAATAAAACTTGCAACTAAGGCTGTTAGAATATTTAATATGTTGATATGTACAAGCTATATGTATACAAGAATGTTCCTTATAATTAACGTCTGCTATATTATTTTAGCAAAACATATGATACACATTGTTGCTATTTCTTCTGAAGGTCGCAGCAGTAAAGATGACAGACCTATTGTTTTTTGATCATCTTAGCTTTAATGTATAAGTCTCAGACTGCGACATTTTTGTAAAATTTCAAAATGGCGGCCGGTCATAAGCCACTAATCTTTGCAATGTTACAACCTTAACATCATTTTCTTTCCATTTATTTTTATGGCGCAAAGATTCATAGTGCCACCTAATTAGTAAATCCACTTTGTACGGACTACGTCCATATGATGTGCTACCCATATAATGAATTCACTTTGGATTGACTAAGCGGATTCTGACGGCCATACTTAATATCTAGTTTACTTGGAATAATGTTGATGTTTACATTCTAATGCATGTTGGCCGTTAGCCCTCATTAGCACGAGAACGTTTAACGTCCGTTAAAAAAACGTTCAAATATAGTATCAAGTTAAATGAAGGTCTATTTCCAACAGCCAAAATTGAAAATGCAGCACTGCTCGAAAAAAAGCTTCATATTTTAAAAACGTTGTCGTGTTAACTTATACTTGGGAATGCATTTGTTGTATTTGAACGCCTTTTTAACGTCCGCTAAGAAAACTCGTGTGCGAATAGGGGCTATTATTATTAGCTAAGGATAGGCTAGGATTATTAATTTTCTTTTTTTTTTGATGATTTAGTATGTCGGTGAGGGTAGTTACCTTCCTGGTGGCGTGCACCATGGCGGCGAGCGTGTAGGCGGCGGCGGCGAAGTACCGGCCCGGCTCGGCGATGACACGCACGGAGCGCGACGGGAAGTGCAGCTCCAGCGCGCTGTTGATCACTTGCGACACCTGCCGACGGACACTTCGTTATGATCCTAGTTGTTATACATAGTTTACAGAAACCTAGATAAACTTAGGTCAGAGTAGCAGCTCAAAATCAGAATATACACTCTAGCATTTAAGTAATGCCAATTCACAACAAAAATAATCAATAAAATAACCCAAGGGTGCATCTCGAACGGAAGGGGAGGGTTCGGGGTTCACTAATCTCAAAAAAATAAATCTCGAAAATCTAATGATTTTTTAGTTTTCATTTGTAAAAGAGAATCATTGTGTAACAGTAGATTGGTTCCTACCAGTACTAGCTTAGTATGTACGAACTAAAAGTGTCCTTAATCGTAAAAAAAAACGAATGTTCTTTAGTTATTTAAAAATAAAATAATACATGACAGAGAGAGTAAAAATTAGTAGCGGTTAGTAGCGCCATCTCTCGTGTCAGACTTGCTTTACTTCACAATTATGCCGTTAAAAGACTTAACGGATTTGGCGCTGGGCTTACTTGTGTTGTGTCGTAGTTTAGCAGTGTTACTACAGATGGCGCTTTTGAAACTTAACAGTATGTCATTTCGATTACACTTTTCGTGACTAATTTATTAGTTTATTTTAAAAGTCAAGCGTGCGTAAAGACGTTTTACTTCAATAAGTCCGTACCCTAAGAGGCCCATTATACTAACGATTCCAAAGGAGAATGGCGAGGTTGCATGTATTTTGGGACCAGCAGATAGAACTAGCGTACGTAGTACGTGGAAACCTATTAATAGTTGTTTATCGTGATTAAACTGAGAAAAAAGCTAAAATGGTAAGCAGTCTTGAAAAGCAGAAAGAAAAAAATATACCTTAAAATTAGTAGATACCCTATCAATACATTAATCTGAAAAACTCCGCCGCTGACATACAACTGCGGTGTAGTTACATTTCGGTCGTATGCAACAAGTAGAATATTTTTTAATAAAATACACTTATTTTCTTTAGATTCCCGTTCTGTAAAATCTAAATATTTTTTTTACAAGCATCTTATAAATTAAAAGTTTTATCTAAAACAAATGTATGGGTGTACGATACTTCAGAGTGTGACTCCCACTTTCGCCAACTACCTTTCTGTTCTGGCTCACCTCTCGGATGCAGGTGCCGCTGTTCCCCGGGAAGCCGCCGCCCACGTCCAGCAGGTACATGGTGTGCCCCGCGGCGTCGCCCGCCTCGAACAGCGCGCGCGCGAACTGTATGGCGCGCGCGTACACGCCCGTCTCCTGCGCGCCCGAGCCCACGTGGAACGACACGCCCACCACCTGCCGGGCACAACAAACATACATTTACTAAAGATATCATATTCTACTTCATAGGTTTTCAATGTAAGCGTTAATTTTTTTTTTCATTCTTTACAAGTTAGCCCTTGACTACAATCTCACTTGATGGTAAGTGATGATGCAGTCTAAGATGGAAGCGGGCTAACTTGTTAGGAGGAGGATGAAAATACACACCCCTGAGTCCTGAGTTCGATCCCCGGCTGGGCAGATTAAGATTTTCTTAATTAGTCCAGGTCTGGCTGGTGGGAGGCTTCGGCCATGGCTAGTACCACCCTACCGGCAAAGACGTACCGCCAAGCGATTTAGCGTTCCGGTACGATGTCGTGTAGAAACCGAAAGGAGGTGTGGATTTTTATTTACTTCCTAACAAATTAGCCCGCTTCCATCTTAGACTGCATCATCACTTACCAGCAGGTGAGATTGCAGTCAAGGGCTAACTTGTAAAGAATAAAAAAAACAAGTGTATTTAAGTTAAAGCTGGCTACGCGGATGTCGCGACGCACTTACATTGAGGCCCATGACGGCAGCAAGTTTGAGCAGGCGCGGCGCCTCGGCCACAGGGTCGCAGCCGAACTTGATCCCGAGCGGGCACTGCGCGGATGTCGCGTCGCAGCGGATGCGGATCACCAGCCTGTATACACAAAGCAACAATAAGGGCTGGTTTAACCCGCTGCGGAACGAGGTCTATTGACCTAGTATAATAGCAGCAAAAAAAAGAATTCTAGCGTCTTCCAGCGTTACGAGGTCGATAAACCTCGTTCCACTCCACAGAAAGTTTTAGTACGAACTCAAAAAACCTCGTACCTCACCAGAGCAAAGTACAAAGAAATCAGTGTTGCAGCGAACGTGTTAATAATCTTCTGATACCAAAGAGTTTGATAGCTCTCTATATAGATAGAGCCTGAAACGACAAAGACAACATGTAAATAATGTTGTCTTTGTCGTTTGACATGAAGTAATTAAGTGACGAAACTTAAGATCAGACTATCCAACACTTATCAGAGGGTGGAAGGTAGGAAAGTGGACCCTTAATATTACGTTTAAACATATACACAATAAAGATCGATATTGTAGTCTATAGATACCCACTAGAAACAGCATTCAAAAGGAAAGGGGGACCAATTGCTATTAGGATTATAACTAGATAAAAAAATTATTCTATCGGGAAGGTAAATGAATTCGATATTAACCAGATAAAGGGCGTCATGTGTAAAAGCCTTGACATGTATTTCATTGCGAACTAAGGTAGGTCTTAAGTTACAACGTCGAAGGTCAGCTGGACCAACGGATTTGTGACGCTGTTTGATTGTACTGAATTCCCCGATATTTTTTTTATTCGAAACTCACTAAAAAACCAAGACGAAAGGCTTCAAACGGTGGTGTGTTGCCAGTGATATATAGATCTGGGACTTGGTCCCTTAATATGGGCTTTATAGCTCAGAATCACATAGCGGACGATGGAGCGAAATATGCTTGGAGTACCCCTCAGTGATCAAATCAGAAATGAGATTTGTAGGAGAAACCAACTTACCAAGATAGCTTAACAAGTCGCAAAGCCATGTCGCAAGTGGCAGTGGAGAGGGCACATAGTTTGAAGAGCCGATGGGCATTAGGGTCACAAGTTACTAGAATGGCAACCCCTCACCAGATGGACTGATAACATAAAACGTGTTGCAGGAAAACGCTAGCAGATGGCTCTGAGGACTTTGCTCAGCTGTGGACGTCTATTGGCTGATATGGATGATTTTGATGATGATGACTCACTGTGCGTGCGGCATGTACTGCTTGGTCTTCAGCAGCTCGGTCTCAGAGTCGAAGGTCATCGTGATGACGCCGGCTGCGCTCGCGTAGCGGATATGTGACGCGGGTTTGGCGGGGTTGGCAAAGATTATACGACTGTGGAGGAGAAATGCGTCATTATTAACCAATTAACAAGCTTCTGTGTAGGTTGAATATAGGTAACAATACAAAAGGCAGTTTTCCTTAAAACAATACAAAGGACGAGGTTAGAGCGTCAATAGCCCAACGGTATTAGCGGTCGGACTCATCGCCGAAGGGTGGTGGTTCAATCTCCGCCCCGTTGGACTATTGTCGTATCCACTCCTAATACAGTATTTCCCGACTAGTCCGAGGGGAATAGGAATATTGGTTATATTTAAAAGATAAGGCAAATATTCCTATTTAAAAAAATAAGGATGAAGCTCACGCGTGCACCAGGTCTATTACACATATCCTGTTGCTGTCACTGTCCCATTAAGGCGAGATCGGAGTTTCATTTGTGCCGACTGGGCACAGTTAAACTCACCAGTGTCAAGTATATGGAGAAGGCATGAAGAAGATTGTTGGGTGAAGGCTGACAAGTTAAATCTAGTGTAGTAATTGCATAACTTGATTGGATCGGTTTGACAACAAATATATTCCATTAAAGTTGTCAAACTGACAGTGTTCCAAATGACTTGACATTTATTTCACGTAAGATTCAGATTCAGAACTGTCAAACGGATCAATCAAGTTTCGCAATTTCCCATCTGTGAGCTGTTCCATCCTCCTATCTAAATTTAACCCTCAACTCTACTTTGGCAGAACATTTACACTCGCTCAAACTACGATGATAATGCACCCTCATTAAATAGCATTGTCAACAACAACACAGCACTCACTCGGGGCGCACGCCCAGGCCCGTGACCAGCTGTATCTCGGCCTTGGAGGCGCAGTCGAAGCCCGCGCCCAGCGCCGCCAGCGTGCTCACCAGCAGCTTGTCGTCGTTACACTTCACCGCTGGGGACAACAACATCACACGCGTCACACAGTGAATCTTCCGACATACCATGGTGAGATAGATACCCATCACTTTTCAGTATCAGTGACGTCATTTTAAATCAAATATGGCGAATTCCCTAAAGATGGCGACTCAAGTTATATTTTGTGGATTCGGGTATTGAATTAAAGGGAATTTATTTACTATTTACTAAAAGAAAAGGTAATCAAAGTAATATCCTTATAACCAAACTGGATTATTGAATCCTCGCCCTCGTGGTACAGCTAGTACGCTACGAAGATGCATTGCATTTGGCGAAATGCACAACTGTAATGTTTTTGTATTGTACTTGTACTTTGTAGTGTACGCGAAATATCCTTATTAAAAATGGCAAAATTTTGTCGCCCATAGCTTTTTAGTTGTAGTGAAGTTGCTACGTGTAGGGGTGGAAGAAGTAAGTAAGAACGGCTCCGCTAGTGTTCTAGTAACCAAGGGCACTCACCATAGAACGGCTCAACGCGCGGCATCAGCTCCTTCCAGTGGCGGTAGCGCGCCACCACCTCCCCCAGGTCCATTACGTAGAAGGGGTCCTCTTGGACGCCATCTTCCACGATGTCGCGGATCACGCGCTCAGCACTCCAGCTGCCCTCCATCACCACCACGCGCGGCTCCTCCTCCACGACCCTCATCGCGACGGGGATCTTGACGGATTTCCCGTTCACTTGACTTGAGATTCAGACCTGATTAAACCAAGTTCACTTTAATAAAATGTCATTAAGGTTCTGTGAGAATGATCCTCAATGCTTGGTGGTGGAGCGTCCAGGAAAATTCTACAGCAATGCTTATTTTTGTCGATTCCGAAATATTGGGTTTTTGATAAAAAGCTAAAAGTTTGTGCTCCTACCATAAAGGTACGACCTATAGACCTATAGACAATCCTATCCTATAGACAACTATGCGTTTTAGCCTGTGGTGGTTTTTGGAGATAGCAAGTTTCAACTGTCTATGTTTTTATATTTCTAAAGTATCACAAATCATGTCTACAGTCTTTTCTCTCTCAACCCTTCAACCCTTTGCTAAAGACTCCGTGTTTTTCAAAAGGTCAAAACAAAGTGATGATAATGTCCCAAATATGATTTCTCAATTTATTTTAATATTCATCTTTTTTTGGTTCCTTGAGTTTCTGAGGTGTCACCTATGTGTTGATAAGTCAATTTCATTAAGATTTGTGTAGGAGAGAACTCACCCTGCTCGGCTGGGCTGGGCGCTAGTCAGGCGGCTGGCTCGTAGTCCTCCGACGAACCCGTAGCCTCGGCGGACGCCGAGGCCGAGTCAATCGGCTATGCTGCGCGAGGGGGGGCGTGCGGCGGTGCGGAGGGGGGCGGTGTCAGGTGGTCTCGGGGCCCGGTGGCGGAGGCCCGATAGCGCTAGTCCACAAGTGTCAGCTGCCAGAACAGTTGCATTGGATGACAAAAATTACGGTATTTTTTACATATTAAAAAATTTGGGGTTACAACAAATCTCGAACAGCATGGCAAAATAATTTTGTAAATTTTGTTTATTACCTTAAATTGCTATACATTTCAATAACTAACAACTAGCTACATTTACTATAGTCTAACGACATAACTGTACTGTCCCCCTCCCAGCCCTGTACGCGGTTAAAGACTTGATACAGGGTTGGGACTATGACGACAGCGTGTAGAGAAAAGTAGAAAGCGGGCTGGCAGTCCTCAGTTATCATACACCCTAGCCGTGATCAGTGGGGTAGAGGACTCAGTTATGCGGATTGCATATAGTACCAGATTCCTTTTTCATTCTTTATTGCGCGTGTTACCGCCCGCACCTTTCTCGCTCTCCTCTGACGTCAAAGCACACAGCCCTGTACCGATGGGGTTGTGGTCGAGAACACGGCTCTGCGCTGAGTCTCTAACATTTGTATAGAGAGCATGCACTCACGTGATCGGATGGGAGGTGTGTCAGCGGGCGGGTGCGCGCCGCAGCCAGGGCGGGTCGACGTTGAGCGCGCGGCGCCAGCAGCGCGGCGCGGGGCGCGGGCGGGGCGCGGGGGTCGGGCGAGCGCGTACGTGGCGCCCGGCACTGCCAGCTGCGCCGGACTCACCCGGTGCTCCCTGCGAAAAACATGACATACAGGACATGCGATCATTGCAAAAAACGTGAAGGCGTAAAATGCGTGCCAGCGCAACTTATCTCGTGAATATCAATTGACTCGATCAATTGAGGATGAACCGGAAATATCGCTATCTTTTTCGTCCTAATGAAACGAAAGAGAGAGCTATTTCCGGTTCGGTGCAATTGGTCGATTTGCCTTCAGGATATAATATCGTGGGCCGCATGTTAGGCTTACTGGTTGACGTTTTTATGGGCTCTGAGAGACAATGACCGGTTTGGAACTCTAATAGCTAGTTTTACAGTTTACGAGAAAAAACAACATAGTTGGACCATGCTGATTCAAAATGACACGTACATACAAAATTTTGCTCTAACTGATACTAATATGTGACATACTCGTAGAAAATCAATTTTTTTAACTTCCAAAACAAAATAATTATGTAGGTATACAAATATTTGCTTAACTATAATTTTCCTGATAGTACGTTTTTGCCATCAAAAAAGTGCTGCCTAGCTTCCATATATAAAAATAATATAAAATAATATATATAAAAATAATAAATAATTGGTCCTTCGAGCCGAATATTTATGACTATTATAACAAGTTTAGGTATTACATTTCAAATTCTACTAAAAAGTATTACTTTTAATTATAAAATTAATAGATAGTTGTAATTCATAGATAAGTCTAACAGTAATTAAACTTCTTTTAGATCTAGATATAATGTTTACAGCAACAGTAACTTTTGTAAATGGTCGTGTATAATACTCCAGTTTCCTACAGCTATTGTAGTTGTTGTGTTTCCATCCTATTGGCATCCACTTATCACATTATTGTAAATGCAAATTATTCTCGTTTGTCAAATCAGTAGTTCAAAGAGAATAATGCTACGAGTAGCTAGACCACTGTGTTACTTATTGACGCTCTTCGGTTTACGCTCACGATTGTTGGGAACTGTTAGTTTCGGCTTATCGGTGTTTATAAAAAAAAACACTTTATTAACTAAAACTGAACTTTATTATTTATAATTTAACTATAGTTCGACAACAAGCTCTATTACTTCGGATCACTATGTTTCGCGACTCGCGAGGACCTGCAAAGGGTCTATAGGCGGCTAGTATTACCAGGGGCTTAGCCTTGTTACTTAGTCCAGACCGGCGGGCATAAACCAGGTCCGTAGCTGGACAGCAATTCGGCTAATCACCAGAACGACTGAATGTTTAGAGGCAGAGCTACGGTTTATAAAGCATATATATTGCTGACAGAACATTTATATCTGTGTCACAGCTCTGCACTATGAATATAGAATTTAGGGATGTAACACCTCCCCTCTTTAAGACGAAGCATCATAGTAAGTAAGATGTGAGTAGAATATTACAATAGTGATCCAAGTATTACAATAGAAGAAATAGAAATGAAAATTAGGAATAACATAATCATATTTTTTCTTTTCCTACATAGGTAATAATATTTAAGATAATACAATCACAAAGAAATAGAAAATAAAAAACTTACAAAATAACATTTTCTTATTATTACAAAAGAACCAGTGTATTAAAATAGCAAATAGTATATAGTAGACTTATGTAATAGTATAAACCAAACATGAAATGGCATTTAATAATTTAGTAACAGTATTAGTATAATAGTAATTATGGAAAAGTACTAAACATAACATTTCAATGTAAATTTCTCCTTAGGAAAGTAGGAGAGTTCTCTGAGCTACTATTGGATTCGAATGCTCTATTATGTGTTTCATAATCGGAACTAGTATTAATAGCTTGTATATTTTGATTAGGTTTAGTATAACAGCTATTAAAAATCTGAATACAGCAACCAGAACTAGAATCTAAACTATTATTACGCTTTCTTCGATTACAACATTTTTTATACATTTTGAAAGAAATATAGCATAATACGATTAAAGATACGAGAGTTGTACAAACACTGAAATAACTTCCATATTTAATATGGTAGGGTTTGTTTTCAATCTTTTCAATTTCATCGTTAACTTGATTTAATCTATGTGTAACGTAATGCAAAGAATCTAAGTTTATATGAGATAATTTAATTGGTGTTAGATATGGAAGCGTAGAATTTATTTTCTTTCTGGAACAGCAATCGTCATTTATAATGTTAAAGTTAGGAGTAGGCATATACAATGCAGTTTCGTATTCTACTGAAGGAGAGAATTGCAAGAGTTTATGAAAAGCTGTGCATCCTTTTGGAAGCTTGAGAATTCCTGTTCCAATTATATCATAGTCGTTAATACTATTGTTACATTTAACCGAGAGCTTAGCTATGTTGGATTGAACATATATCCATTTATTATTACTAATCGTTTGCCAAACGTCAATATCACTAACTACGTTTTTATAATCACATGTGTCCGGTATTTTATTTATGTAAGCACTTAGGATTTGCACTTCACACGTAGGATTTGCGACACTAGAATGCACATTGCCTAATTTGCACAGGCGATAGTTATTTGTTAGAGTTTTGCAATCACTGATCGAGTCTGTCATTGAATACAGTAATTTATCGTCTGTTATTGCCAAAAATTTAGCAGTAGGGTTGATCATAGCAAAGGAATGTGGGTTATTGATATCATGGGCAGTCGGAAGGGCATAGACATGGTACAAATTATATTCTTGTAAGAGAACAAGAGGAATTTTAACAACAAATACTATTTTAGAGTCAGTGATGAAACTAGAAATTTGGGATATATCTAAAAGTATGTGCATATTTTCTAAATTCAAGGGTAAGGGAAAATTTTGGGGAACTTTATTTTTATTAGAGTTTAATTCATTATAAAGTTGCATAGGAGATAGTATAGAGGGATGGACAATGTTTTGTTTACCGAATAGGATTGCGTCAATGATATCCTTGAGGTTAAAATTTAAAGTCATTAATGAGCTTTCTAAAGCACTAAAGGTCATTGTGAGATGTGATGACGCTTCTAATTTATTTGTAGTTTGCAAAACGTTATCTAGGATTTTATCTAATTTTTCTATGTTACTATTAAGTATTTGCTCATTTTCATTTAGTTTCTGAATAGTATTGTTAAATGTACTAATAGTAGAAGAGATAACATGAATATTTTCTTTCATTAAAGATGCAAGATGTCTCTGGTCATCTTGAATTGCATTTATAGCATTAGTAAATATTTGAGCATCGTCTTCATCTAGGGATCCAAATAGTTGTTTAAGTATGGGTCCACCAAAACCGAACCATGAAGACCTTTTAGAACGACCTTTTTCCTGCGTAAGATGAGATAGAGATTGATAATTATTTTCAACATTTTTTAGAATTATTTCTAAAGGACTAAGTGTGTTAGAGCAATCGGACTGTATTTTAGCAGATTTATAACTATGGCAAGTTTCTTTTACGGTATATATAACATTTTTAATGTTTTCTACATGAGGTTTTATGTAAGATAAGTCAGTAAATGTAATAATATTCCAGAAGTTATTGTAGTATTTTAAGATTCCTAGATTATCGAAATATAGACCTGGGCTATCGACTATTGGCGTTATTAACTCGGTTGTGGCGATGGTGCCTGGCGCGATGACCCTGGAAGAGAATTATCGTGGGCTAGTTTAATTTGATCGAAGTGGTAACGGATCTTACGTCTATTAATTTGAATGGTGACGTTATTATTATCATGGGTTTCTATGATTTTAAAAGGACCTTTCCAGACTGGGGAGAGAGCTTTACGTAATCTGTGATGTTCTCTTATGTAGACCATATCTCCAACATTATAGGTTTTTTCTTTAGCATGTTGATCATAATAACGTTTTGATCTTTCTTTACTTCTAAGTATATTTTCGCTAGCTAAATTTCTAGTGGTATTCAATTTATGTTTTAGATTTTTGATGTAATCAGGATAAGTGGCTGTGGGACTTATGTCGTAGATAGAGCTAGGTAAATAGGGCTTACAACCAAATAGAAGTTCATGAGGACTAAAGTTTGTAGTGGTATGTGTCGTACTATTATAGGAAATAAGAGCAGTGGGAAGATATTTATGCCAATTGTCTTGTTCCTTGTTAACAAACGATTTTAAATATTCTTTAAGCGTGCAATGGCTTCTCTCTAGGGAGCCGTTAGTTTGGGGATGATAAATGGTCGAAAATAAATGTTTAATCTTAAAAAGAGATGCCACTTGTTTGTATATGTCAGCTATAAAGTGAACTCCTTGATCGGAGAGAATTGTTCGAGGAATACCGAAATGAGAGATAAATTTAACTAAGCATTCCGAAGTTTGTTCAGCCGTGGCTTGTACTATAGGATAGGCCATTGAATATTTTGTTAAATCGTCTTGGAATGTTACAATATATTTGAATCCTTGGGGTCCAGATTCAGGCAGAGGACCCACTACGTCTGTAAATAGTCTTTGAAGAGGTTCCTGAGAAGTAGAAGTAATTTCCATAGGAGCTTTATTAATTGCTCTTAATGCTTTGTTTTTCTGGCACTGAGAACAATTTTTAACGTAGACTTCTATGTCCTTTTTCATGCCTTTCCAATAATACACATCTTTAAGTTTGTTGTACATACGGTTTGAGCCAATATGTCCTCCGATTGGAGTATCATGATTATCTTTCAATATTATGGGAATTTCGTTAGGAGTAGGATACTTAATTTTATTATGATATATATTTATTTTAATTTTAGTGTTGTGAAAAATAAATGCTATGATTTCGTAAATTAGTAAAAACCTGAGTTTATCATAAGGATTATCAAAATCAGAGATAGAAATTTCTGTAACTTGTGGATAAAATATTATTAAATGATTACGTAATTCTTTTAGAACCTTGAATATATCTCTGTAGGTGGCTGAGTCATAGTAGTGAGTTTTAGTGAATAGATGGAAGTAGGTTTTGTTGTTAGTAGAAGACACTGTTAGACTATTCAATTCTCTTTCGGACATTTCAAATTCATTTCTGTTTTCTAATGTGCTAAGTATGTTATCACAATATGGGTTGGAAGTATCTAAATCGATAGAGGTAGGATAGGCGATATAAGTACATGCTGTTTCGAGTAGGCTTTGATTTGTTTCTGTAATTTGTGTATCATGTAGCATAGGACTGGAACGTGATTTGATAAAGGATTCATAAGTCAAGTTGTCTGTTGGGTCAATATCATCAATGGTATGTATAGGAGGTCGAGATAAGGCATCGGCATTATTATTGATTTTGCCTGGTTTGTAAATAATTTCATAATCATAATCTTCTAGTTTTAGACGCCATCTTACTAGTTTACTACTAGGATCCTTACAGTTCATAAGCCATATTAGTGGTCGATGATCAGTTACGATTTTTATTTTCCTACCATAAAGATAAGGTCTAAAAGTTTTAGTACCAAATAGTATTCCTAGTAATTCCTTTTCTGTAGTACTATAATTACCTTCGGCTTTATTAAGAGTCCTAGATGCGAATGCGATAGGAAGGTCACTACCTATTTCACCCTGGGAAAGTACGGCACCCAAAGCGTAATTTGATGAGTCTGTAGTCAAGATAAAGGTTTTCGAAAAATCAGGATATTGAAGGATTGGTGCATTAGTAAGCATGGTTTTAAGAGTATTGAATGCGTCTTCCTGTTGTTGTGACCAAATGAATTCAACATCTTTTCGTAAGAGACTGGTTAAGGGTTTAGTAATTTTAGAGAAGTTGTTAATAAATTTACGATAATAACCTGCGAGACCTAAGAAGCTTTTTATATTTTTAGGTGTTCTGGGAGTAGGGTATGAAGCTACAGCTTTAACTTTATCGGGATTAGGAGAAACTCCTTTGTCTGAAATGATATGACCAAGGTAAGCTACTTCCTTTCTAAGGAATTCGCATTTATCTGGCTGTAGTTTGAGATTATGTTGCCTAAGGGCATTAAAAACTAATTTGAGTTTACTGATATGGCTTTGAAGATCGTGAGAATAAATTATAACATCGTCTAGATAAATGAAACAATGTATTCCTTGGAGGCCAGAAAGTACAGTATTCATGAGACGTTGAAATGTGGCAGGGGCGTTTTTTAGTCCAAAAGGCATTCGGGTATATTCGTAGTGATTGTTATTCGCTGAAAATGCAGTTTTTGGAGAATCTTCTTCATTCATGGGAATCTGATGGAATCCAGAGGCTAGGTCTAATGTGGAAAAATATTTACTGTGTCCTAATTGATCCAGTATTTCGGTGATATTAGGGATAGGGTAAGCATCGCCTACAGTGATGTCATTTAATTTCCTATAGTCAACGACAATACGCCATTTCTTTTGGCCAGAAGCATCGAGTTTCTTAGGAACGATCCATATTGGAAAAGACCATGGAGAATTAGAAGGCTTTATAATTTTCTGATCTAGCATTTTTTGAATCTGTTTGTTAACTTCCTCTTTATGGCATTCTGGATACCTGTAGCTTTTGACATGAATGGGCTGAGAAGAAGTAGTTTTAATTTCGTGACGTAGAGTGTTAGTATGAGAAAGGATATCGCCATTAAGATAAAATAGGTCGGAATACTCTTGACAAAGGTTTAGGAGTGCTTTTGACTCTTCTGAGTTTAAGTGAGATGACCTGATTTGACTTCTAACTTCTTTATTACGATCTGAAAATTTTGAGAGTGAATTTACATTAACATTGTTAATAAAGTTAGTCTCTATTTCCTGGAATGTATCGCAGGGATGAAGTTCGACGCAAAAGGTTTGAATTTTGACTTCTGTATTTGTCGTATTTAATATAGAAACGTTTACATGATTATTAGGCTTTACTGTAGTCAAGCAACTGGACAAGTATACTCCTTTTTGAATTTGCGATTTTTCAATGTAGCCAGTTTTTATTTCTGGATTGATGACATTGCATTCTATCATCATTTCACATCGGGCAGGTATTAAATATTGAGGTTTTGTAAAAAAGATTTTGATTTGGTGTTGACCAATATGTAGAGCGTTTTTGCCATATTGTATAATGCAATTATTATTTTTCAAGAAATCGTTACCTATTATGCCATCGAAATTAAATCCAAGGGATTCAGATACAAGGTGGAATTTACTATAAATTGTTAGTAACTTTTCTAATCTAATATCTAGTTGAAAATGGCCAAAACTTTCTGAGTATTGGGCTGTTTCATCTATGCCTTTAAATTGAATTTTTTCGGATATGAGTTCAGGTTGTTTTGATAGCGAAGTCCTTTTGATTAAGGATATGCTTGATCTTGAATCTATTAAAAGTATTAACGGTTTACTTGAGTATTTTGAATGAACATAAATATGTGGTAAATGAACTTTATCATTATATTGAATTTTATAAATTGTTTCGGAGCTAGATTTTGCTATTATATTTTTCGTAGAAGTTTTACGGGTTTTGGTATAAATATTATTTTTCTTAGTATTTTTATGAGTGAGTTTAGAGGATTTAGTAGGTTCAATAGGCTGAGTAGATTCGATGGACGTTTTGGATATCGTGGGTTTGTTAGATACAGTGAAATTAGTAGATACAGTGGAATCAGTGGATACGGCGGAGTCAGTGAGTACATTAGAACTAGTAGATGCTGTGGAATTAGTAGAATCAGTGAATTCAGTAGAAATAGTAGAATCAGTGGATTTAGTAGAAATAGTAGAATCAGTGGATTTAGTAGGATTTTCACGGTCATGGGTTTGGGGCTGGTTACCCTGTTCGTTGGCGCGTGTAATAAATGTATTATTTTTTTCATAATTGACTGTATGATGAAAATAGGAATTAATATTATTCTTAGCGTCATTTTGTACCTGGGGTCCTGAGCGACGCAAACATGGAACCCTAATTAGTTTAAAAAAATTGTCCTCAGGTATGTTATGTGAGTTATTCTGGGGACTATTTTCGTAAAGATTATATACTTTATTATTCTGATTTTGAGGAATTTGGCGCTTGGCATGGTTGTATTGCCGTTTTCGGCATTGGCTTATATCGTGGCCTAAATTTCTGCAATATCTGCAAATTATTTCTTTAGGAGGTGGTGTTTGTGAATAATGAGTTATCTGTTTATCTTGCGCATGGTATGAGTTAGATTTATAAGGAAATGGTTTGGTTTGGTTTAAACTAGAAGAATGAGGAGTTGACGGAAAAGCGGCTTTATGCACAGATTGATTAAAATTGTTCGATCGGTTCGGCCTATGTTCTATGGGTCTCTTTGATGACTGGGCGAGATTGTAAAATTTTTCCTCTTGAATCGCTAGGTTAATAGCTTCCGCGAGGTTACAAGGGTCCCTACACCTAAGAATATTAGAAATATGGCTTGGTAAACCTAACAAAAAGGTGTGCAAGGCGAGATCTTCCGTGTCGGCAAGTCTCCCTTTTATTTCGCCAGGATCCTTAGTAGAATGGGAAATATCAGTTTGTAATCTGGTTAAGAATGTTTCGAGACGCAAACTGTATTCTAAGATGGTTTCATTTGGTTTCATCTTGCAGTTTTGGAGGTCTAAAAGTAGGTGGCTTCGGTGTTTAGTTTCACCAAAATTGGATTTTAAAAATTGTTTTAGCTCAAACCAATCATCAAACACCTTCAATGAGCAGGCTATTTCGGCTTTCCCTTCTAATTGTGAAAGAATATACTGGAAGAGGATGTTTGCATTTGTCGGATTTACTAAGCGAAGGGCGTTTTCAGAGTTTCTTATGAATGATGTTAGTTTGTTTCGATCACCGTCGAAAGGTTTTATGAATCGGGTTAAATCGCTAAAATTCATTCTAAGGGATTCTGCGGGGGAAATTTGGAGTGGAGCGGGTGTTTCTTCCCGTTTTGCCATAATAACTTAATATTTTACGCAATAACAGAAAATAAACCAGTGTAATAAAGTCAATGACTCGAAAAAATTACTCACAGTAGTACAAGAATCGGTGTCATTGATGAGTCGGCGAATTAATCGGAGCAGCGGCGCAGTGTGTTGCAACGCCGGGTGAGTCGATCTGGGTCGCGCGTGCAATCCCGCACGCCTCGTCGCGATGTAGGTGATGTTTCAGGAGTCTGGACCGCGTGGCAGCACCTCTCGGCTGGGCAGTGAACCCTCGGGAACGACAGGGTATGGCACGATGTGGTCTTATTGTCGGAGTAGCTGGGAGTCTGACTATCCGTCTGTCAGAGAGATCAGGAACGGCAGCAGGGCAGGCAGCTTGGCTCGGAGAACTATAGTTTCTGGACGTCGTCAGGAGTAGGCGTCCAACAGGAATAAATCCCGCTTTCTTCTGACACCAAATGTTAGTTTCGGCTTATCGGTGTTTATAAAAAAAAACACTTTATTAACTAAAACTGAACTTTATTATTTATAATTTAACTATAGTTCGACAACAAGCTCTATTACTTCGGATCACTATGTTTCGCGACTCGCGAGGACCTGCAAAGGGTCTATAGGCGGCTAGTATTACCAGGGGCTTAGCCTTGTTACTTAGTCCAGACCGGCGGGCATAAACCAGGTCCGTAGCTGGACAGCAATTCGGCTAATCACCAGAACCATAGATGATACATTATATATTGAGATAGATACGCAACTCTCATTTCGGTTTAAAAAAGTTATGTACCGTGATCACTAGATGGCGCATTCTAATTAGATTTATTAGCTACCCATAGATGGCGTTCTCTCTACGAGTACAATCTATATTTTAGTTGTATGACTATTGCTGTTTGTTTTCCTTAATTCTTATATAGGAATTATTAATGAAAAAAATTTAACATAAACATAATATTTACAAAATCACCTATTTCACTATATAATACTAATGTACCCAAATATTTAAAATAGCCAAATTTTATAAATATATAGAAATAAGGAAAACAAATTGCAATAATCCTTCAAATATTCAAGGATTTTTAATCAAAGAAAGAAAAGATGATACTTATTATTCAACGATTTATTTTTTCTTTTGTGATTATGAAAATATCTATGCACTTCAGCAGCCTGATAACATTAGTGCACCAACTATGAATATTGACGTTTATGATTATAAATAACCACTGATAAGGTCTAAACACTGGTCACCTTTAAGAATTCGTAAAATTGCTGGCGACATTTTCGCCACGCCGTTTCGCAACACACCGGGCCGCCTTCTGAGCATAATTCCGATGGTGGTCGAGCATGTTCCATGGTTAATTATTCACTATGCACACCAAATCCACAAGTAATACCCATTATAAACACTTATTTGTACCGATTACATCTTATTTTAATATTTTTCGTTCACCACTGTCACCATGTTTTAAATTAAACTCTGATCCCGATTGTGTGCTGACTTTTTATTGACATAACATAAACATCACTATAGCAACAACAGAAAAAAATCAAAGACAGCTAAACTGTCATATTTGAAACTATATTTTTTTAAACTTTCATAGTCTGAACAGGAGTGATTTTAATCAAATAATGTGCTTCATGCGTGCCATCTATATTGTGCCTGAGAAAACTTCGCTTAAGTTTTTGTACCGTGAGCGCTGGAGGGCAGCACTTCATACAAAATATTTTACGTAAGCGAACTGTGCGGAAGTTTCACCCCCATGACCAGAACGACTGAATGTTTAGAGGCAGAGCTACGGTTTATAAAGCATATATATTGCTGACAGAACATTTATATCTGTGTCACAGCTCTGCACTATGAATATAGAATTTAGGGATGTAACAGAACGTACAATTTGGCGTTCGAATACGTAACGAGGAAAATTAATTCCAATAAGTAGTTTCCAATAGCATTGGTAACTCAAAAATATTTGCTTATAGTAAATCACTTATTACTTTATGCAAATGTAGCGTATCTTTTATGCTTGACACAAACTCTATGGTTGCTATACCTTCCACATTTCTAAGAGACTTTCTTGGTGTAATACCATCAACTAGCCTAAGTTTACACTTTTTTTAAATGGTCTTAAATTGTTCACTATCGTTCTGATAGATTGAAAAAGAATGTATTATATTTTTTTGACACATGAATACATAAAAATTTTAATTTTAATTTTTTTTCGACAATACGAGTCAAAAAAGCGCTGTCGGCCATGATGGTCTATATTTTATCGTTTCTGACGTCACATAAACACTAAACCTTAACCAAACGGTTTAGTGTTGGTCAAAATTATTGGTTTGACGTTTATTCCTTTACTACATCAAATAACGATGTGACGTAACAAAATGGACGATAAAGTTTTTGACGTTTGGAAAAAAATTATAAAAAAGTTTCTTATGAACTTTTATTAGTGAATAACGATATGTTTCGAACCCTTATTATAAATTTGACATGAGTCAACTACCCTACCCAACTTCGGGCTGAGATATTCACTGAAAATTTCTTAGAAGGAAGAAAACCTCACTATGTTATAATTGAAAAGAATAGCCACATATTGTTATTTATACTCTTTTCAAAAGCTGGCAACACTTCGTGCAAGTATCCCGCCGACCCCTGACATTCGCGGAAGGTCACCCGGTCGGCCCTGAAAGCGCTGCAAATGTGCCCTGAATTATTGACGCCGTAATCAGAGCTTGTTATTTCGACACAATGATATGTGCACGCCATTTTATTTACCAATTCACTACAATTGTCTTCTAATATTTTAGAAATTACCTATTATAATAGAAAATGCTAAAAACATGTATTATGGAATAGGAAGTACGCGGATAAAACCACTCAGTTAGTTTAAAAAATTAAGTATTATGTATACATATATATATAAATACTAGCGGACGCCCGCGACTTCGTCCACGTGTTTCATGTGTTATCGCCGATCGACGACGACGACGAGCGACGTCATATCCGTCACAGACTACTATTTCCAACACTAAAGTTGGAGACGTCGCTCGATCTCGTGTTGGCTTCAGTGTGCTCGTGGTGTTCGAGCCGTCCACATTTCTTGTTGTGTAATTCTTTATGCGTTACTTGGGATAGGCGGGGAGAGTGACTTGAGTGGAAAAGGAGAGTGTTTGTATACAGTCAAAGGATCCTTTAACCCTACACACATCGTTCACAAGTACGTGACTCCACTCAAACTCATTCTCTGCCATTCTAGGGTCTTAGTTTGATTTGTTAATTAAGTTGTCCTGACAAGTGTTGTGAATGTTAACCTTTGTTCAACATTAGTTTTCTTACATTAGTAATCACTTTTGAGTCCTATAATAGAAGGTTCTTATGAGAGAAAAAAAATAAACAATCAAAGGGGTAGAGGTAGGGTAGTGGTAGTTGAAAGTTTACATCGAGTTTCATAACTCGTAGCTATACATAATTATGGAATTTAAATGCCATTTTTTTAACAATGGCAACAAAATCTCATCTTCGGGTAATTTTTTTAACTCTCTATATCTAAAATCCGTATTTGGATTTTTTTACGACAGTAGTTTAGCGCGGGTAGTAACCAAAACAACTTATTTTTATCTTAAAAACGATAACTTATTTGTCCTATGCACGATGTCGCTGAAAGAACAACATTTTCCGTATTTGTCCAAATACGAAATTTGATCACGTTTTTCTAATTTAATTTTCACTACTTTGTACATTTAATTTTCAATTAAAATAAATCATTGAATATTGTACTAAACCATTTTATTTTCTCGCAATCGTAGTGAAAAGCATAGTGTAACACGTGGGGCTAAACCCATTATAAACTCGGTTTCTATCTAGGCGGCCCTCGCCTTACGTCTCAGGCCCTAAAAATACCTCGTATATAATGGGTCTTTTTAGCCCCTTGTATAACAATCTACTGTTTTTCACTATTCTATATTGAAATTTTAAGCTTAGCTAGGAATCAAACCCGAAACTCTCCGTTATAAAGGAAGGCACTTCCAAGTTCCAACTACGCGAGAAAGGTCACCAAAAATTGAACTATTTAAGAGCCATTGCTGCGTTGTAGTAAACTCACGGACAAGGTCGGTGATACGTTTTGTTTGCTAGTGATTAAGTGGTACGTACGCTACTAAAATTGTACCTACTCGTATCTACGTACCACGCACCACGCCATGGAATAATTTCACTTCAGTTACGATCAATCATCATCATTAACAAGCCATATTCGGCTCACTGTTGAGCACGAACCTCCTCTCAGAACAAGAGGGGGTTAGGCCTTAGTCCACACCACTGGCATTTAATTTCTTAAAATGCACATAACTGAAAATTTTAAGGTGCATGCATGCCCTGGACCGGATTCAAACCTACGCTCTCTGAAAGCAGAGCCACTCAGCTCAGCTCTCTGAAGGAAGTCTTATCCACTGGGCTATCACATCTCATACAATCAATACTAATATTATAATGCTGAAGAGTTTGTTTGTATGGTTGAATGCGCTAATCTCAGGAATTACTGGTTGAAATTTTTGTGTTGGTTATTTTATTATTGTGTTGGACAGTGGCTATAAAGGTCATATAACATCACGCTACAACCAATACCGGAAAATCTACTGCTTTGAATCCCGGAAAAATCCAAGTTTTTCGTGGGATTTATTAAAAACAGAATACGCCCGATATTAGGTTTATAATTGTGAAATTAACTACAAAGTAACGCTGTTTTTTGTTTTTTAACGGACTTCCATTTCAAAAAAAATTTTAATAAAAAAAATTCAACCGACTTCCAATTCAAAAATTAACCTAAACTAAAAAGCAAAAAATAACATCTTACCTATGTGCTACCTTCTGATCAGTTTGAAGGCGGTGCCAATCGAGTGACATGTTTTAATTAAAGCCGTTTCTAAAAGAACCACAGAAATTGTGTAATTTAAACGGCATGAATTAAAACATCACTGGCTTGGCACCGCCTTCAAACTGATCAGAAGGTAGCACATAGGTAAGATGTTATTTTTTGCTTTTTAGTTTAGGTTAATTTTTGAATTGGAAGTCGGTTGAATTTTTTTTATTAAAATTTTTATTTTTTAATTTTTAGTGTTAGCACACCTACTGAGTGTGAACAAACCTACTGACTGTCTGACTGTCCTCCGTCTTCATCACCAGACCCCCTATGCAGTCACTATCCATATGGGTGGAAAGTTCTCATCAATATAAAATTTATCAAGTCCAAACACAAGGTAGCTACTGTAAACCGTTGAGGAGTTCCCTTAACTCTCCTTCATCTTCATCACCAGACCTCTAATACAGTCACAACCTATCCAGGTGGAAAGTTCTCATCAATACAAAATTATCAAGTCAAAACACAAGGTAGCTACTGTGAACCGTCGAGGAGTTCCCTTAACTATCCTTTGTCTTCATCACCAGACCTCTAATACAGTCACAACCCATCTAGGTGGAAAGTTCTCATCAATACAAATTTATCAATTCAAAACACAAGGTAGCTACTGTGAACCGTCGAGAAGTTCCCTTAACTATCCTTCGTCTTCATCACCAGACCCCTAATACAGTCACAACCCATCTAGGTGGAAAGTTCTCATCAATACAAATTTATCAATTCAAAACACAAGGTAGCTACTGTGAACCGTCGAGAAGTTCCCTTAACTATCCTTCGTCTTCATCACCAGACCCCTAATACAGTCACAACCCATCTAGGTGGAAAGTTCTCATCAATACAAATAAATTAAGCCCAAACAAAAGGTACCTGCTGTAAATCGTTGACGAGTTCCATCGTTTGTGTATCGGCTCCATCATCAGACCAACTCCAGACCTTCATAAAATTGTAGTGGTTTAAAATACCTTATGGAAACACTAACAAACGCACTAACCGTCTCTACGATTTTCGAAAGTTCCCCTCGATTTCTCCAGGATGCCATCATCAGATCCTGACATGAAAAAAATGGGACCACCCTGGAATCAAACCCTTTAAAACAAAAAAAGAATTTTCAAAATCGGTCCACAAATGACGGAATTATCGCTGGACATACATAAAAAAAAAAAAAAAAAAAAAACACATACAGCCGAACGTAGAACCTCCTCCTTTTTGGAAGTCGGTTAAAAAAAATATACCTACTTATACCGATCACCATCAGCAGCATCCTAAACTTTATGTCACATTATAGGGCTCTATCCTATAAAGGGTAGGTAAAGGAATCTGATAGTTGACCCACCACTCTATTCCCGTGCGCGTTGGCGGACAATAATGTACATTAATTGAGCATCAATTGCGCTTACGTATCCACAGAAAAAGCTCGGATTTAAATATTAGAAAAAAAAAATTAATAAACTTACCTTTAATAGCGTAATTCTCAAAGCTTTTAGGAACTCCTAAGCAACAACCCTACGGTTGTTGCTAACCAATAGCAAGACGTGGGACGAACAGCGGAAACGAATCAGCGTTGCCGATTCGAAAATGGAAGAAATATGGCGTCCGAAAGCCAACTGTCACTCGTCCACGTACTAGAGGCGAACTGGAGATGATAGAGGATCGGCGTGGTTTTTATGCCGAGAGTTATCAGCAGAGATTTCGCGGGATGCCACTATTTACACAAACTGATGTAACCTGCGGTAATGTGGTACTCGTCTGGGCCGCCGCAAACTGCTTCGGATGACGTCGCGAAGCGCGGTACGTTTACACTAGTGATGGGAACAATAGTTTTTTTCATCGGTATGATAGCATGCTTGAGACTCGATCGCTAACCGCTAAGTTATCGTGGTCACTTAGAGGCATCCCCATGTTGAGCATTATCTGCTAACAAGTACTAATAGTATAACAAAAAAATGGACCTACAAACCTAGGCTTAGTTAGGTGGCTCAGAGGATTGACACATAATTTATTAGACGCTACAAGTTACGAACAACAAAACAATCGATGTCGTCACATAACTCTCCTGTATAGGGCTTTCACTTCTATAAGACCTTCATTCTACAGAAAAGTGATGCAGTTTGATTGAAACAAATAGAAGTAGGCTTGTCTTGTCATCAATTTAAAATCTGATTTCGAATCGATGTTATAGTATCATTGACGAGTCTCGCACGAAACTCTACCTCACTTGGGTATGACTGCGTAGCTCACTTTACACGGAAGTGTTAGGCTTAATTCACACTATTAGACGGTCACGATCAATTCGCCAGTACGAGATCGAACCGCATAGTTAACATTCCGTTTATTATATTAAAAAATCAAAACCTAAACAAATTATAATAAGGTTTTCACAGGTTCGGGTAATGCATTTTATATGTCGAATTTTATCTGTATATGTTCATATAGATACACAATAAGGAATAATGCTCCAATCTACGTGTCCGCTCTGAAGACGAGGCGTATGTCTGCGCAGTATACGAAAACATATCACAGCGCTGTTATAATAGTTCGGCGTGTTGCGGACTTTAAGTTTGGCGCATACTGTAACAATCTTCGCTAGGAACAAGTTCTTGCTTTGATATGAGGTTACAAAGACAAACAAACTACAAACCAATGCCAAATCTAAATAAAAAAATCGGTGGTAGTACTTCCCCGAATGAGCTATCACAAACCCTAATAAGTACCAGATCGAAGCCGAGAGCAGATCTATAGTACGCGCGTTAACAACTGAGTCTTAGGGCCATAAATCATTTCTCTATATCTATCTCGCTTGCACTTATGGGTCTTATGGAGCCGTCTATACTAATAGCATTAACAACTGAGTCTTAGGGCCATAAATCATTTCTCTATATCTATCTCGCTTGCACTTATGGGTCTTATGGAGCCGTCTAGTGAAGGGTGTAACAATGAAAGACATATTATCGATAAGTAAAGTTTATTATCGTATCTTGTTCACAAAATTAAAAAAATTAACAATATTTGATTTAATATAATACATATTTCATATTATATAATTATTAACTAAATAAAATTAATCTTCATCTGAGTCTTCATCATCAGAATCTTCGTCTTCTGCCAAATTTATTATATATTAGTATCCATAGTGCGCAACGAGTAACACATGAATGTATTTATTTAATTGCAGTAAACACATTTATAGCAAAAAAAATACGCAATGCAATTACATTAGAAACCGACCAATCAGAATCGTCCAAATCATTATTGACTCATCATTAGCACGTGCGCAGGTAGCCGTTTATCGATAATTAGGGTGCGCAGGTAGGCGCGCTGCACATTCCTATCTTTTTTGACTTTTATGACCGGACGACTCAGATGATAATGCGCATACTATAGTGAAGGGTGTAACAATGAAAGACATATTATCGATAAGTAAAGTTTATTATCGTATCTTGTTCACAAAATTAAAAAAATTAACAATATTTGATTTAATATAATACATATTTCATATTATATAATTATTAACTAAATAAAATTAATCTTCATCTGAGTCTTCATCATCAGAATCTTCGTCTTCTGCCAAATTTATTATAAGCGGCGCGTGATCTCTAATTAGAGCTTTTTGTAAATCTTTGTTTTGAAGTTCTTCGGCATGCCTAACACATTTGGCCCAGTCTTCTCGTGTGACATTTTCTATGGCTCGGTGGAGGTGATTTTGATACTTCCGTCTTGATTCGGTCCACTGTCGCTCTGCTCACACCACAAACAAATGCGGCCATTTCACGTGGTTTGTTGAAATTTAGAGAAGCCACTTTATTCGGATCACTTTTCAATTCATTGAGAAACAGGAATACGTTGTGAATCAGTGTTCGAGCTTGAGGGCTAATATCGCCATGTAATTTCTTCAGATCAACGTTAGAAAATAAAGTATCCATAGTGCGCAACGAGTAACACATGAATGTATTTATTTAATTGCAGTAAACACATTTATAGCAAAAAAAATACGCAATGCAATTACATTAGAAACCGACCAATCAGAATCGTCCAAATCATTATTGACTCATCATTAGCACGTGCGCAGGTAGCCGTTTATCGATAATTAGGGTGCGCAGGTAGGCGCGCTGCACATTCCTATCTTTTTTGACTTTTATGACCGGACGACTCAGATGATAACGCGCATACTATAGTAATATTCCAACAATACACAACAACCTCCTAATGAGTTAGACATACAATAGGATGGCACGCGCTAAGATATCAGATATTAAGTACGAGTAAATAGACGATTATTCCAAGAAGCGATATGATGTGTCAACATTAATGTTTGCTCAAAAAGGGGACTTTTACCCTGGATTATCTTAGATACTGGTTCTAGTAGACGACATCAAGCGAGTCGCAGGGATTCGCTGGATGCAGGCGGCTCAGGATCGTGATGTTTGGAAGTCCCTACAAAATACCTGTCCTGCAGTTGACGTTCATCGCCTGATATGGTGATGATGATGACTAAAACACAATCGTCTTTTTACATTTTTGCCCGTATGGTTTGTCCAGGCTAATTGACCGGCCGAACCAATATCGGGATTCCTCTGGGATCGAAAATTACCGCAATTAAAATTATTAGGGCAGAACAACATTAGCAAAGTCATCTAGTCTATACTTATAATAAAACTGTAACAGGTCAAATTATGAATATTGAAGATATTTTGAAAATTTTTATTGGAGGGCATTATACAATCGATACCGAAGCCAAAAATATTTTTTTCCGATTTCTGGTCAATTAATAAATTGTTGTTATAAACAATTTTTTATAACATTAGTGGGATTTGCACGTTCATATTTAACTTATAAGGTTTATAACTCTTTAATAAAAGAACTCGCGAAGTCCTCGAGCAAATACAGATAATATTATATCAAGAGAGTTCAAGGTAAAGTAATGTCGGTATTATCTGATTGCATGTCGAGTTGGAACACGATACGGCAACGCCTCATACAAATTTTCTATTTTATTCTTGCTATAGGGTTATATTTCTTCGCGTGAATCCTCCACCGTTGGTACCTACTGGTTGACGAGGATGATGACGATGATGGTGATTTTAAAATAACTGTTTTCTCAAGTGCTTAATGTTATGCAGATGTTAATAAAACACAGAAATGCAAACACAGATGCAGAAACTCAAACACCGAGGAGCTCAATTTTCTTTTCCGAGATTAATCTTGAAAGGGAAGATAATAGGCAAGAGAGCACCCGGTCGTTAAAGGGGACAATGGTTGGACGACATAAGAGAATGAATCAGACTCGACTACCCACAATTGAACGGAAAGGCTTTTCGCATACTGACCGCCAAGCTCCGTTGTGGGGATGACACCGCCTGATTATGAAGGTTAAGCCAATGTGCCTTTGGATGACGAGGCCCGAGTTCGAGGCGTGATTCAGGTTATGAAGTATTTAGTTTCTCTGTTGTATACGCTTGCGCTTGACTACAATCACGCTTGATGGAAAGCAATGATGAGTTCTAAGATATAACGAGCTTGCTCAAGTTGAACGTGTCAGGAAAAAGATGCCGGGAGGGCATTCCTTATCTAAGCAGTTCTTATTAGAAACGTTAACGCAAAACGTTTCGTGCGGGTAGACTGAAGTCTTCTTTGTTCCACGGAATTCTGCGAGAGTTGAGAAGTTAGTAGTCCCGGAAATTATCAACTTGATGATTCTTACAATCTAATCATTTATCGCCCTAACCCACCGACCCGCATTGGACCAGCACGGCGTGGGTCTCATATCTCCTCTCTTACGAGGAACGTCTGAAGTCATCATTTTCAGCCAATGGACGTCCACTACTGGACATGGGCCTCTCGTAAGGTTTTCCGCGATCTATGAATATGTTTTTTTAAAGAACGTTTGCTATATCTTTCAAATATGACCAATATTCCCGTTCCCCTCTTTAATCAGTTGACACTTGGTTGGATAAATGGTCTTAAATTGTTCATTATCGTTCTACTAGAGTGAAAAAGAAATCATCATATTTTTTCGAGACGTGAATACATAAAAATTTTAATTTTTAAATATTTTTTTGACAATGTGATCCATGATGGTCTATATTTTAACTGTTTCATGACGTCACGTTAACACTAAATCTTAATCAAACGGAGTGTTTGACAAAATTACTAGTTAATAATTAGTTTGACGTTTATTCCTTTAGTGACATCAAGTAAAATCGTGACGTCACTTAATGGACGACAGCGTTTTTGACGTTTGGAAAAAATTAATAAATACATATTTTTTAAATTAAGTTTTCTATGAAATCCTTAACTTTTATTAATTGATATCGATATATTTCGGACCCTTATTCCATATTATACGAAGTTAATATTATTTATATTAAATTTGATATAAGTCAATTGCTAATGGGGTAAATTAGTCTGAAATGAAAAGACAGTGTTAGGAGTGGATACGAGAATAGTCCTGCGAGCGGGGATTGAATTACCGCCCCTCGGTGATTAGTTCGACCCCTATCCCTATACCACTGAGCTATTGAGGCTTTGTATTTTTAGAGTTTAAGCTATTGCCATTGCCATTTCAGTATTGATTAGTAAAATAAAACAAATTAATGCGACATGACAATTTTACGTACCACAAAAATGTCAATTTCATACCATATCTTATTTATACAGTACAACACGTATTTTCCCAACAGTATATTTCTAAGAATTCTTCATCACAAACATCGTAAATGGAACAATGTGATAATACGTAATATATTTAAAAAAAAACCACGAACAAATGCCAATGTGTGCACAGTTGATCTTTCCGGTCGTAAAACAATACACGGCTGATATGGTAAGCTGGAGGAGACAATAAGTCTAGTAATATCTCTAATCGAGATAAATGTACAGATAACGAAATCAGCAGGCACGTGAATAGATCTCAAATACTGCATGCTCCTCGCACTGCCGCGATCAGTAGCGTCGTAGGGTAGGCAGTGTATTCATGCATCTATAATCTACATGCATGAATACACTGCCTACCCAGGGGCATAATTGGTTTTACTTTTTTAATTGATTATTATCGTTCTAATAGATTGAAAAAAATCATATTTTTTTGTGACGTGATTACACGAAAATTTTAATTTTTAAATACAACAACACGAGCCAAAACGCTGTCGACCATGATGGTTTCAACTGTTTCATGACGTCGCGTAAAATACCTAATCTTTTACCAAACGGATCGTATTACAAAATGACATTACATCAAGTAACATTGTGACGTCACAAAATGGACGACAGCATTTACGTTTGTGATTTTTTTTAAAATACAAGAATTTTAAATTAAGTTTTATAAGAAATCCTTTACTTTGATTAATTAATATCGATATATTTCGGACCCTTATTACATGTACCTACTATACGAAAATTAATGTTGTTTAAATTAAATTTAATATGAGTCAACTACTCTAATATGAACCTGTATTGAAGAACGTATGTATTTTCCATTTTGCAACATTTGTGTATAGGTAGTGCATACCCTAGTGAAAAGTTTTTCCACGCCACTGGCCGCAATGTTGTCCTATCTGCCCAACAGTGGAGAAGGATGAAATTTTGACGAAGTTATGCCGTCCCAAAGAAAAGGAAATTCATATCGCGTGATACAAGCTCTGATTTGTCATACTCGTACATACAAAGATATTATATATATTTTTAACAACAATGAATATGTGTGTATGGTTTTTTAAAAGGTAACACGACGGGAATTGGCTTGTACTCATATAACCGCCGCTGCCCACACATAGCTCTGATATCCCGACACCCCATACCAGTCCAATCGCGCTCAAAACATTCAAAATAGAGACGAGAGTAATAAATAAATAAAATCATACTCTAGTATACTTACAATTTATTAAAAGTGTCTAAAATCAGATACACAAAACACACAAAAGAAAAAATGACAAATCATCGACAAATGGAAAAAATAAATGAGCTAAGCAGTCACATTTTAATTTCATCCTAATGAAGTAAACATTTCTGATCTCAAAGACCTATAAAAACTGATAGTCAAGGCAATTTCAATCTTAACTCTACTTTTTATCAAAGTAATACAATGTAACAACTCAAAAAAAAAAAGTATTGTTTTCTCAACTTTAATGAACCTTACTGATATGCTCTTACCACCTATTCATTCAAGGTTAATATTTAGTAAAATAATTTGCATAAAATTAATTGTATGAATTCATTAGTCCCTCAAGCGTGCATTGTAGCAATTTATTTTTTTAATAATTTTCTCCCTAAATCCAATCTTAATAAAACAACCCACTGTTTGCGCCAGTCTCACTTTAATCTTCCTGTAAATTCTGCTTGATCTGTAACTCTGAATTCCTCAGACAAATAAACAGGCGAAATATTTAAAAATAGTTTATTTTTGCATTTAGTTAATGAAGTCTCATGAATTTTGGTCATTTTATTTAACACTTCTGCTTTTATTACATTGTAGTATTGATATTTCAATTAAAATTAATGAACAGATAATAATTTTACTTTGTTCTATTCAAATTATTATTTTGAAGATTGTATCTTTTCCAACAACAACTCCAATCTCCCTGTCATCACAGGCTGGCCTTTCTTTGTCTTTTTACTTAATTTTTTGAATTTCTCATGTTTTTTCTTTTTATACTCTTGCAACTTTTGGTTCCTTTCCTCTTTAGCCTTTTTCATAGCTTCTTGCTTTGCAAATTTTTCTTGTTTCACTTTATTGTACTGTTCCTTAGCTTTTAGGAATGGATCTTTAGACTTTTGAGGCTTTTCTTTGAGCTCTTTTTCTAACAAATCAGGATGCTTAACGAATCTGCCAACTTCATCAATAGAATCAGTTATGTCTTCATCAAAAGATTTAGGCTTGTAAGTGCCTGACACTGATTCAGTTTTAATATTTTTCTGATATTCATGAATCAATTTTTTCTTCCGTTGTTCTTCCCATTGCTCCAATTTATATTTCTTGCTGTATTTCTTTAGTCTGTATGTTTTCTTGTCAAATGGCTTCTTTTCTTTCATTTCTTTTCCCCCCTCAGCATTTTGGACTCCATTTCGTTGTTTGTCAAACTTGTTTTGTCTCTCTTGTTTTTTGAAATCTTTGTTTTTATGATCTTGCTTATGTTTCTTGTTGGGTAGAAAAAATGAGTCACGTTTCCCTTCCATTTTTAGTTATCTTCAGACCTATAATGAAACGAAAGAGCGTGTTTGATAACCACAACTAGGAGATTTCATGCAAAAATATTAGGGAATACTTATTTATATAAAAGCGATACTATAAAAAACACGCTATTTCATTTCTTGATAGGTATTCCATAACCATAAAATATATAATAATACTAAAAATCATACATAAATTTATTTGAAGTAGGACCAAAGTTTGCAATTTAACACAAGTTGATACAATTAAATACATATAAAAGTAGTTTTCATGTATTTTATGACATAAATAACATAAAAACGGTACACTTTTAGCAATGCACGTCCATATACACATTGTGCTCAGATATAGGATTTAACCAATTTCAAATTCACCAATTTCTCTATCAATAGTAATTTATTAATTGTAATATTAATTTTTCTAGTGTTTGTGTGTGCACTATTCAGGCTCTATTAAAAACAGGGAGTGTTTGATAAGATGAATTACTAAACTATATAAAAAAAATCTAAAAAGGTTAATCTTAATTGATTATGAAACACGGCTAAAACTCATGTGATATAAGCTCACAATAGTTTAGATTCTAAAAAGGTTACAAATACAATTCTGAAAGTTCTTGTTTCTTTCTATTTGAAAATTCTCAAATAGAAAGCCATTTGTGTGTGTCTGCTATATATTTTATCCCCATATTTCCACATGAACCATTTGGCTAGTAAAGAGAATACAGCATTTTTTCATAGCATAGAGAGCCTAGACAGCCCACTGAATATGACCTCTGCCTCCGATTCCTGAGGGTGTGAGTTTGGTCCAGGGCATGCAACTCCAACTTTTCAGTTGTGTGCATTTTAAGAAATTAAATATCACATGTGGTGATATTTATCACTCAAATGGTGAAGGAAAGACATCACAAGGAAACCTGCATTCCTGAGAATTTTCTTAATTCTCTGTGTGTGTGAAGTCTGCTAATCCGCATTAGGCCAGTGTGGTGGAGTATTGGCCTAATCCCTGTCATTCGGAGAGGAGACTCTGCTCTGCAGTCAGCTGAATATGGGTTGATAATGATGATAGCTATCAAATAATTAGATAGTTTCAAATAATCAAAATCCTTAAATATTCTGTTTTTGTGCAACTTTTACTTGTGTCAAAGAATTATAGAGGATGCCAGAGTATTCAACATATCTGTCTATTGAAGTGTCAGATTAGTGAGATTCTACTGTACATCAGAATAGATAATAGGATTAAGTAATATTAACTTGTGCCAAATTCATTGTACCATCATTCATTCATTTAATGTATCATACTAATTAAATCCAATGTTCAGTGGTTCATACCAGTTTCTTTGCTAATATTTATTTAATTTAAATTTCATTCACAACAGATTATATTCACAGCACTGAATGAAAAGTTCTTTTTTATCTACAATGCAAGCAATGTTATCACAACTTTACTATCTTCTTTGGGCACCTGATATCTTTGAAGCCTGACTTTGGTGCGTGAACCCATACTATTATTAAAAATGCAAAAGTAAGTTTGTCTTTCTGTTACCTTTTCATAACCGAATCATTAAACCAATTTGGATGAAAATAGATAGAGATAAATAGGACCTTGGTGCAGAACATAGGCTACTTTATATCTTCAAAAAATTCATGGTTCTCATGGGATTTGTAAAACACATAATTTTATGAGAAAGAAGTTTCAGGATTCCGCTAGTACACAATATTTGAAATACTTTGTCTGTATATCTCAATTAAACAAAACCTACATGGTAAATAAACTATCCAAATTTTAGTTAGTTACACAAAAACTCAAAAACTGGGCCAATGAAATTTGGCAGAGATATATTAGTCAAAAATAGGATGATGACTACTTTTATCCCAATATTGCTACAGGAATAGGAGGATGTTCCTGTGGCAATATGGGGACAAAAGTATATCAGAAATTGAAAGGGTGTAGTTTTACACTACATTTTTACCTAAACATCCCAATATTGCCACAGGAACAGTTCTGTTCTTGTAATCATCGTCATCATCATTATCAACCTACATTCAGCTCACTGCTGAGCTCGAGTCTCCTCTTAGAATGAGAGGGGTAAAACCAATAGTCCACCATGTTGGCCCAATGTGGATTGGCAGACTTCACATACACAGAGAATCAAGAAAATTCTTTGGTATGCAGGTTTCCTCATGTAGTTTTTCCTTTACCGTTTGAAACATGTGATATCTAATTTCTGAAAATGCACACAACTGAAAAGTTGGAGGTGCATGCCCCTCTATATCTATCACGATTCTAATATAATATATTATAACATTGTTGTACACTAAACCAGAAATAAAACCCTTGAAGGAATCATAAGAACTTTTGGAGCAAGTTAATTATTCAACTTTTAGTATGTTCATTATATATATCTAAAGTTCATCAAAAGTAAAGATATTATAATATCCCCCCCCCCCCGTCTCAATAGTAAAGAATAAATAATAGATATACATAAATATTTACATAAGCACATAGGATTTTTGGTCAAGGACACCTAGTGGTGACATTGTTTATCAATTTATTTCCTACACTTGTTACAACAAAAACGCTACATCAGATGATAAAAAGATGACGTAAACGCCAGTATAAGGAAATGTGTGGCAATTTCTATATATTCCATATGCAATTGTTAGTCATATCATCTACGTAGTCTTAGACTATGCCTCAGAACTCGTCTTTTCATAGCTGGCGTTCTAAGACGATTAGTAAGGTGGTACTACAAAATTGGCAGCCTTTTGACAATATGGGGCTGCAGCCGCCTGAACAAGTTTTTGGACAAGAAATCAAAAGTAAATGAGATGCGGTTAATGTGCATATAGCGTGCAATAAAATCGTTAGAAATTTAGCAGTTATATTGAATTACTTACCAAATTAAGCCACCCACTGGGTAGGCTTTGAATTATGGGCGGAATCTTGATAGTTTAGTTGCACTTGGCACGAAAAAACTTAACCACGGTGAGAGTTTTTATATCACGGGTTTTTGACTGGAAAACTTTATCGACCATGCCCTAATGTGATTTTTTAGAATAAATTCCACTAAGAAACGCGGTGGACGTTTCGCAAAAATGTCACAAAAGGAACGATTTGGGAACGATTACGAGCTCACTTTGAGTATTTTCTGACATTTGTGATCAGTTAGAGTGAGGGAGAAAAGACGACTTCTTTAGCTGTATGGTAAACTTGTAGAGCGAGGGAGATAACGATTACTTGCACAGTTCATCCCATGATTCCCATGTGATATTTGGATTTTCCCTGAATTTTCGATCGCCGAAATGGTACATGCGCTGTGATGCGCTGTCAACGTGAACAGGGGTTTTTTGACATTTATTAAAAATCTACAAAGAAGCAATTTCATGATTTAATGATAACTACAATAAGTTTTATGTTATTTATTTTATTATACCAAAATAATTAAAATTATAATAAATATTACAGTTTTTGAGTAACGGAACGCAAAATGAAATTTTACATTCCATTCGACATAGATGGCGCTACTAGTTACCACAGACTAAATAGAGCGCCAAATAAAAATAATTTGAATTTCGAGCGCCAAAACTACAGAAATATTGTTGTTATAGTATGTTGTATACACTGTATGTTGGGTAACTGAGGTAGTTGTGGACGAAAGTTTTCTTCATTGATTTTTATTTTTCTTCTTTCTTTATAAATGTTATTTTGAAACTAACAAGCAAAGAGATTTACTTCACAATTTTTCATATTACATATAGGAGGCCGTACTTGTACCGACTCGTAAATCTATGAGGTAGCCTTAATTATACAGCCCTTGTGAGCCTAGCCTATCAACTCAATGAAGGAACTTATCTGAAAAACTATAATAATCATACGCCGGTATACAATATTACCTAATACATATGTACCGAAGTATACCATGGCTACATTTTGACCTGAAACAGAAACAGTCGGCGCCGGGCCGCGTAAGCCGAGATATTGAATTACAAGGTAAGCTAAGTATCTACCACGTACGTACACTTGAGGACAGCATCGTTAAATTGACCTATTAAACAATTTATATTTAACTTTATTGATACAATTTGGGAGGAGGGTATCAGAATTTTTTTACTGTTGATACTGTTATAATAGTTATACAACTTAAAAGCCACAATGCCACAACAAATTGCGTAGTATTGATTTATCTCAGTCCGAAGCTCCGAATTTTTCATTTCCTGGTAACTCAGCTAGCTACCAGAATCAATAATTTTCGTAAATCTATTTATCACTCTTAAGCGGGATCCAGGACAGACCGACAACCTTCAACTCTAAATTGAAATATTATAAACTAGCGGACGCCCGCGACTTCGTCCGCGTGAAAGTCGTTGTAAACTTTCAACTACCCTTATCCTACCCTACCCTAACCTACCTCTACCCTTCCCCTACCCTACCCTATCCCAACCCTACCCCTACCCTACCACTACCCTACCCCTACCCTACCCCTACCCTACCCTACCCCTGCCCTACCCCTACCCTACCCCTACCCTACTCATTAAGGCTGCACTTCTTTATTTATTCCTCCCACCGCGAGTCGCGTCGAGCGCGGCAACCATTACACAAAAATAATCCTTAAAGTCCTTAAAGCATGAATTATTATTAGTATTCACGCGCGATGGCTTAGCGTATTTCATGTATAACTTTGGTGTTTCTTTACCGATTTTTATGATTCTTTTTTTATTGAATAGGTAATAATGTTAACTTTCTTATTAGGGATGAGTGATGAGTGTTATAAACATAAGAGTAAACAAATATAATTAGAAAGCTACGAACTGCTAAGCTATCGGGAGTTACACGTGTTATTGTGAGTCAACCATAAAAGATAGACTTATATATGCTGTTATGTTTTTAAAGATAATTTTAAGCAAAACATTTCCGTCATACATGATTTCTATGTAGCTTTAACCATTAAGGCTGTACACGCGACGGAAGCTTAAAAAATTGAGTAACTTCTCCCGTTTTCTCAACATTTCTCTTCACTGCTCTGCTCCTATTGATCGTAACGTAATGGAAAGTATACTATAACCTGCCCAGGAGTATGTAGAATAATTGTACCAAGTTTCGTTAAAATCCGTCCAGTAGTTTTTGTTTCAACAACAAACAGACAAAAATTTTACTGATTGCATTTTTGGCATTAGTATCGATCACTAATCACCCCCTGATAGTTATTTTGGAAATATATTTCATGTACAGAATTGACCTCTCTACAGATTTATTATAAGTATAGATAAGTACCTATATTAAATTAAAACATTTTAAAATATCCTTGAGTCCATTAACAAAGCTTCCGTCTCGAAACAAGTTTCTAAAATTCGCGTGTGCCAAACTTGTCTAAAATATTAAAAACAGATTATACCTCCTACCTAGAACTACCTACTCAATTCTAGTTATTCTTTAGTCAATATAGTAAACCTGATTCTCAATGGCGTAGCGTTGTATCTGCCTTAATAATGATACGGGCTACTAGCCACAGCTGATTCTTCACATTGGTCTGGTAGTAAAATAATAATAATTGAGCCATTTACGGTTGAAATCCGTTTACTAGCTCTGTTTATAATAATCGACACCTCCCTTAACCAGAAAGCTGGCCTAGATTTAGGTCAGAGAATCAGTTGTACCAGACAACGTAGCAATACTGCCAGCCTTCTGGGTCCAGGTCCAGTAGTTAGCCTATGTGGCTTCTGATCACGAGGGCTCTATGATGGAAGCGGTCTAACTTGGCAGGAGGAGGATAAAACCCCACTCCTATCGGTTTCTACGCGGCATCGTACCGGAACGCTAAATCGCATAGCGGTAGGGTGGTAACGAGCCACGGCCGACCAGCCAGACCTGGACCAATTAAGAAAACCTCAATCGGCCCAGCCGGTGATCGCACTCAGGACCTCCGTCTTGTAATCCACCGCGCATACCACTGCGCCACGGAGGCCGTCAAAACTATCCTATATGGAGCGAGGCCAGGAACTGTATAGAACTGTTAGAATAGACTGCTAATGAATAAGTTTCAAGCGCTAAAAATCTATTCGAATTTATGTGTTGAATTATCGAGACTCTATTTAAATTCCGTCTTGTATCCTTGCCTTTTTGATTTTGAATTGGAATTTTGGTTATTTACCGTCGTATGTCCATAAATATATTCAATAGATGATTTCAAAATTGGGTGCTCAAGCAAACAAGTTTTGGCCATTAAAACACCAGTAGATACATAGCTATAAATTGGCGATTACACGAGTGCAAAATGATTACGAAACCTGATTTTGGGGGCTTGCGAAATAAGTATTTTTTTTTTGTTTACATAAGCACGTTGTGCGGGACTGTCCAGTGCGCTAGTCGGTTCATTAGGGCTTTAATTCTGTCGCAAAATACCGCTGCGTGTTACGTTTAAATATCGAACATTGAGTTCGAATTTTAAATATCGGAGTATAGACTGTTATATTTTTTTAATTGTGATATTTATGCTATAAGCTCTAAAGAATGCATTTTTATTGGTGTTGTGTTTTTGTGGACAATCGGACATAATATTGTTTTAATTTGAATAGTGCAGCTACTAATTTTAGTAAATTGGATTATGTACCTACTACCTACCTAATATAAGGAACAAACTGTAAGAAATTAAAGGTAAGATTCATCATTTTTCAAAAGTTTATATCCTTGTACCTTCTTGTACTCAATATCATCAGTCTGATTCATAGTGCCAGTCTCAGCTCAGCTGAGCTGAAGGACACTTCTATAATCTGATAACAGGTCATTAAAGGGACGCTTACACCCACAATCCTGCTCTGAAAATAGCCAATTTCTTAAGCGAGAAAGAATGAATCCAATAAGCTTTTTCACTTCAACCCACCTAAGATCGAATCCAGAACTCAATAATCACCAGACGAACATATTAAATAGATATATAGGTACTAGAACCATGCAGATAGTACAAAATGCATAAAGCAAAGGTTCAAGTTACATTATACCAAATTTTTATAAGCTTTCATTGATGCTTTCCGGTAAAAACGGGTCCCGGAGTTCTTACGTCATTCGTACATGGATTCCAACCACGAACATGGTAGCATCCAGTGCCGGCTTTAGCACTACCAGCGCCCTTGGGCGAGTTTTTGACGGAGCCCCTCTCCCATTGAAACCTATACGCACAAAAATGTATGATTACTAGCAGACGCCCGCAACTTTAATTTAAATTTTTCACAAATCCTGCGGGAACTATGGATTTCTTCGTGATAAATAGGAGCTTATATGTTGCTAGAATTCACTCGGACCCCTGCAACTCGCTGGATGCCCTCGGTCTATTTAGTGCGGCGCGCCGTTATATCTATCTTGCGCCCCTGGTACCTGGTGCCCCTGGGCGGTCGCCCAACCGCGCCCTACCCTGAAGCCGCTCCTGGTAGCATCATAAATGAGTTCACATAAAAACCTTAACTCAAACCAATCCACAGTTCCTCTTACATGAAGTCTAGATAACTTATGAAACAGCTTTAAAAATATGTTGTCATATATGAAATACGTTGTCATATAAGACCTTTAGAAAAAGGAAAGTTTTGTTTCCTCCGTTCTTATAGACGTCGGCTCCTCTCTGGATCTGCACTTATTCAAACCCCGGGTGAAAATTTATAGCGTATCCATATTAATAATAATAAACTCGGCTAATTTTCTTCGCTTGAAAATGGTAACTACACACTATACTGCTTCAAAGGTTCTATGTTCGGCCATATCTATACTAATATTAAAGCTGAAGAGTTTGTTTGTTTGTTTGTTTATTATTTGTTTGTTTGAACGCGCTAATCTCAGGAATTACTGGTCCGATTTGAAAAATTAATTCAGTGTTAGATAGCCCATTTATCGAGAAAGGCTATAGGATATATATTATCCCAGTATTCCTACGGAACGAGAACCTCGCGGATGAAACAGCGCCGCGTCAGCTAGTGTATTTTCACTGATTTTATATTTAGGTACCTAGGTACTAGGTATTTAATATAATTATTAATCGTCTTGCCGTACCAGTCCATATCCGTGGAATTGGGTATCTACCACCTTCCCACGGTCGTAAAATATTTCTTCGAAGGCACGCGCTACAAGCAAATCGAGTTTTATTATCTATCTAAAAATACTAATAGAATCAGAAATAACACGTGCCAAATAACACGTCCAGGACTATAAAAATTTAAATCAGTTTACATAAATATCTATTCATAAATTATTTATAGTATACTCATACATATATTTATTTAAATAATACCTACTCACTAACCATTGACTTGATTTTTTTTGCGACCAGTTATTAAAAATTAAAATCCTATAGGAATCCCTTTTTAATTCCTTTACCGTTAAGCTATGGTAGCTAGTTTTACTACTTTATTAACCGACTTCCAAAAAGAAGGAGATTCTACGTTCAGCTGCATGTATGTTTTTTTTTTCACTACAATCTCAGACCAAATATCTAATTTGTCTAAGACTACTAAAGTTACTACTAGACTGGTGTACCTACCTGTACGTAAAACTTGGCGATTGCTCTTCGAGATGGTAACCGTAATGGCACGTTATGATGTCGGCTTTGAACTTTCGCATCGATTTAGAATAGTATAGGTACAATATTTAACTTGGTTAATCAGCTTTGGTGAAGCGCAGTGAGTCATGATCTCGTAAATTATTTCCTATACCCTTTGACTATTTAGACTAATACTTACAAATGAAACGTTACTCCATCTTTTACTGAACTACAAGTTTTTGGCCGCTTTTATGCCATTCAACTACTGAAACCGGCATTTTGGGAGTTCTTTCCACGACGAAAACGATTACAACAATAAAACATCTATTCTATAGCAATTCGCAACAGTTTTTATAAACGCGTTAGATCATTGATTTTTGATCTTTGCCAGAGGGGTAAAGGTTAGCGAGGCAGGTCCTGTTATTAATGGTCGAAGCGTATACCGGAAGAGACCGGAATTAAAAAAATATAGGCTGGATTATTAAAAGTAGGGTGAGGATGAATAAAACTCCTTGTAGCAGTACCTATACCTACTATTATGCATCCAAGCCGAAGTTTCCAAATTCTGTGTACATAACCGGTATTTTATAAATAGCTGCAGTTTGTCTGCTTTCGAAAGGTACCGAACTTATAGCCTTTTTTTTGAAGACTGCATTTTATAAGCTTTGTAATACGGTTAGGGTCCTACATATTTTAATTGATTCAGATTAAAATTATTACCTATAAGTAATAAAAGAATTTAATAACTACAATTTTTATAGCAAATCCGATAACTTCTACAAGAGATAGGTTTAATGTAGGTACTTACACCTACAGCTAAATATAAGTAAATAAATATCTATGTATGTAAAATTTATGAAATTGTACATTAGGCATTTTTTTAAAATCTACATAGGTATTATTAATGTTTATTTAACCTACGCTACATCAATGGGGTTGTTTAACGAACCCAACCCAATTCGTTCAAGTTTTGAAACTGTAAACTAGATGGCGCCATCGGTATTTTAAATCGCAGTAGCGTGTTGTTATTTAGCAAAGTATAAGTACCTACGTAAACTTAATCAAAGCATACTTACCTGGCGTAGGGGACACCGTGATCATGAAGGCGGTTCCCCCAGAGCGAGGCCCTTCCATTGCACTGCGGCTGGGTTGACTTCTGCGATTATCCCTAATGTGGATAACTCGGACGCGTAATTTTTGATAGTGGGGACTGCGTACGCGCCGTCTCCCTCAGAATAATTTGAAAATATTACTAAAATAAATACTATTCGATACTTTTAAATCATAATCGAAAGTAAATTTGTTTATGATTTATGAGCAATAAGCATTTAATTTAGTAGTACACAATACAATACACATTCAGATAATCTTTGTTTAGTACACTGTATAAAGGACGATGAGAATAGAGAAGAACCAAATCGGATATCGAAATATCAAAACTAAATATAAATATAAAATGACCATTGTCCTTTATTACCAACGAATCAATCACCATATAAGTCGAAAAAGGCTATATTTAACACCTATACACTAATTGGGTCTATTCTATGATCTATGCTATGCCTCCAATTTACGGACGTAGGGTAGAGCATTGAACCTAGCTGTTACGAACTGCGAGGTGTTAATAAAGTAAAGGCAAAGCTTTTTCCACGTTATCAGGTGGGACATTTGCTCTATCCATCCATACTAACATTATAAAAAAAAGTCTGTCTGTTACTATTTCACGGCTTAACCACTGAACCGATTTGGATGTAATTTGCTACATTTAATTACTTTTAACCACGAAATGGTTTCCATCAGCGCTACAGTTGACAAAACAGTTCACAGTTTCTCTTCTACTTGGACGCATCGGCCGATGGAGTGGATGAGAGACAGATGCGTCACATTGCGTTAAAAGTAACGTTTAGTCCGATTATGCCTTGCAGCGCCGGGCCGAAGTAAATTTTAAAATGGAGCGAGATCCAATTATGGCGCCTCTCCTGTTTGTTCCTAATAATATGTATAAATAGATACCTATACCAAATTATGAGTGTAAAGTTAGAATGGAACGCGAAGATCTCGACCATACTTTGAGATGACCAATTGAATATCAGGCGCAGTACCGTCTACGGTTGAGAAGGATTATCATTTAGGCGCTCTCTAGGATTTGGAGACAGGAGCGACTGCTCCGTTCGCCGTATGGACGGGCCGGCCCTGATGCCTTGTATTGCTTGTTCGGCACTCTCGCTGACATGCTCGGATCAGGCGGAACGTGACAATGAGGCTTTTTCGTGCGTGCAGCCGATGTTCATCAATTTATAAGATACTAGCGGACCCGGTCAAGCTTTGCTTTGATTTAAGTGCACTTTTTCCCTACCCCTACCCCTTGACTCTTAAACGTGTGTACGGGAAATAGAAAAGGGTTGTTTTTATGATTTTCCCCGCAATTATTATAGTTTTTCTCACCTATTAAACCTTCCCTATACCTATAATCTATAACTATAATCTATAACTGAAAGAATTTTTCAAATCGGACCAGTAGTTCCCGAGACTAGCGCGTTCAACCAAACAAACAAAGCTTCAGCTTTATATATTAAGTATAGAAGTATAGATTATCACTTCATAAAATAATCCTCTAGGTAAAGATGAAGATCCCACGCACGGACACGGTGCAAGGGTCGGCCGCTCTACGCAAGCCGACCACGGTGATGATCTACCACGACCGGTACACGGCGGGCGAGACCACGGGCGGTTTGAGCGTGCTCTTCACTATGCTCTGCATCGTGGACCTGTTCGGAGTGTTCCCTGTGGTTGCGCTGCCGAAGACCATCATATCCTGTGGTGAGATTTAACTCGAGAAAGTTGAGACACTCGAGAGAGTGAATTTCCGGACCGATTTGAGATTCTGCAAGTTTTAAGTTAGAAGTAGGGAGCTTTTTTTCTTTAGTAAACAATCGGCATGCTTTTTTTTAAGTTAAGCGTCAATGCGAGAGCCGTGATAGGTCAGTGGATATGAGTGATATGACCTCTGCATTTGCTTCGGAGGGTGTAGATTACAGTCCGGAGCATGCCCATTTTAACAAATGAAATATCACGTGTCAAGGAAACATTATGAGGAAATCTGCTTGCTTGAGAGTATTCTGAATACTTTGCATGTATAAAGTCTGCCAATCAGCATTGGGACTATTAGCCTAGGACTAACCCTAACAGTGAGCCGAATATACGAATGATGATGATCATCAATGCAGTGTTCTGGTTTGAGGAATATGATTGCCCTAAGCAGGAAAACGCATTATACCTACGAGTATTTTATATGGCCTAGTTCTGACTCCTCTAGTATTCTAATCGAGTATGAACAATTTTTGGGCGATAAATCTAAAAATTGTTATACTCGACTAAAATACTAAAGTAATCAGAACAAGGCATAAGCGATGTTTGTGCCGCTGGATGTAAGCAGAAGACCGTGGTGTTTGAAAGTCATTACAAGGCTTCCATTTTCCGGATGTACAGGTCACTGGACATCTATAATGCTGATAATGGTATTGTTGAGAATGATAATGAGGATGGTGATGTAAAGGTGTTTTTTGGCAGGTATCTACGGAGTGCCGCTCGTCATATCAGTATTCGCGCTGCAGCTGTACACAGCAGTGCTTCTTGGACGGAGCTGGCTTCTGGCGCACGAGATATCGCCGCATATTAGAGAAAAGAGTAGGTATGGAAATGGATCAAGAACATTTGTATTATAATCTGGCTACAAGGCATCAAGTTTTCCCATAGGTAATATTGATAAAGAAAATTAACAGCTCCCCTCTAATAATTCTTAGACGTGTCATATAGGTATTGGAGATTTGTCCCAGGAGTATTATTACGTGACGAAACCACAAATTTTATTATATCTCTTCGTACGCAATTTGGTAATGCGTGAACAAAATAACCTCATTAGCTAAAGTTTTCTAAAACTGAATAGTTGCGCCCAATACGTATGTAGTTGAATTAAATCTTTTGAATCGTAAGAGCAATTAAAATTTCTCACATCATTTAGGTACCTACCTACTAAGTACAAGTCTAGGTCTAGTTCTTATTTGAATCTACACTGCAGGTTTCCCTACGCGGCAGTAGCAGAGTTAGCGTTCGGCACTCAAGCCCGCAGACTGGTGACGTTCCTCATTGACGCCACTGTTTTCGGCGCAGGAGTTCCTAATTTTATATTTGGTAAGACTTATTCCTATAGCATCTCAATATTTAATTACAAAATCATTAAGTGAATATCTCCTTCGGATATAAAGAAGTGTTGCCGCATTTATTTGCTAAAAAATGGCTCAATTGTTTATTTTAGTCACATATTTCCTAAAATAAATCTTTAGTGATCATCAGCCTATATTTAATGAGTTAAGAGAAAGATTTGGAGCTTCAACCCATTTCATTGATCCAATGGGATAATATTTCATCCGTCGATAATAACCGTTGATGTAACAGCTCCGGACTGTCAGAAAATTTCTCATACGAAGTCAACCCATGATGAACCTATTAAATTCAAAGTTATTTTACCTTGAAACTTATGAAAAGTATGTAATTTACAGCTTCCCAAAGCATGCAGATGTTCTGGTGGAAGATCACCGGCGGAGAGGTGGGGGTGACATACTGTGTGTGGATGATGGTCATAGGATTGCTGCTATGTCCTGTCATGTGGCTCGGCTCGCCAAAGGATATGAAGTAAGTTAACAGACATACATGGTATAAGACATGTGATTGCAAAACTGGCTATGGCTATGACCTATGTCTGTCAAAAAAGTAAACGTCTAAGGAGTTTTAAGAAGCAATTACCAAATTTGATGCTTTTTGATGACCATTCAGGCCTTTTAAAAAACTTGGTATTACAGCAATGACAAGTAATGTAGATTCGAAATATCGAATTATTAAAATAGCCAATAGGTATTAGTAGAAGAACCAAACAAGTAGCAGGAACAGGCAACCTTGGTGACTGGTGTTTGGAAGTGGCTACAAAAGGTCTAACTGGGCCTAGAGTAGGAAGGTGCCTTGAAGGACTTGAACTAACTTGCTAGAGTTACTTTTTCGAGTTTTTTTTTAAAAGAGCAACTGTTGAGTTTCTTGCCGGTTCTTCTCAGCAGAACTTGACTTCCGAACCGGTGGTAGAATCTTTACAAATAGTCAACTGACGTATCAAAAGTACTTTATAGTGCATTTGTAAACTGAGCCTACTTAAAATTTTGGATTTTGAAATTGTTTTAATTAGGTAACTTCAAATCGTTACTTTTAAGGTATTGTTCATGACTTTTCTAGTTGTTTTCAGGCCCATAGCTCTAACATCAGTGTGCATAGTGACCACAGTGGCGATAGCTACTTGGACCTGTATCTGCCTTGACAACACCTCCGCCCCGGCATCTGGAGATGTCCTTAAATATGTTCCCAACCCCAGGGACTTTCTTGTTGCCTATGGGATCATTGCTTTCCAGGTAAAAACTTTGTGATTACAATATGCTAAGCGTCTTCGTTTATTCCCCCCTCTATTCTTCTTAAAGAAAAAGTTTTTTTCTTTGTCACAAGGGCAGAAAATACTTGACCCAACTTGACCGAAAAATACTGACATTAACTGGGGTGCACAGACTACTAAAGGGATATTTTTCCATTCAACAAAAATGAATATACTCCCTATTGGGTACATTGGGAGTATATCCATTTTTGATTTTTACAAATTTACATTTTTACCTAAATGTTTTGCTTGACTTAATTTTTTAATATTTTTTATACTAGCTAGTTGACATCAGCTTTAAGAGATTTTTAATGATATTGCTTATTATTCTTTTAATATACAAATTGTTAACCATTTGATTCCAGTTCGACATCCACCCCATGCTGCTAACATTGCAAGTGGACATGAAAGACAGTCGCAAGATCAACTCCGCGGTACTGGGAGCCTTCGGTATTACGGGATTCATGTTTATGGTGACGTCACTACTGGCCGCCGATAGATATGGGAACAATATAGAAAACAATATATTGCAAGGTAGGTTATGATAAACCATAACTACTGGTTGATTTAATGATTTCCCATTAGGTGGTACACATATTTGAGAGATCCAGCGAATCACAAGATATTATACAATATACATAAGCTTATGGTATTATAAAAATACTTTAGTTTGCAATCCTTGTGTGTTCCTTGCTGCAGAAAATTCTCTAGTTTTTGCGAAAAATAGCAAAGTAATATGTAATTCAATTTGGAAATCTTTTGGAGCTCCTATAACCTACCTATATACGAGTACATGACCAACGAATATGCCCAAATATTTACTTTGAAAATGTAAAGCAGGTAGTTGATTGAGGGTACTTTTGGATTTGGATGGGATCGCAATTGCGTGAAGAGTTCCCGTGATTCCATCACGCTATGAGTTGCTTTTTCCTTGATAGAAGTCCGATATAATCTTGACGAGAAAGTATCCGTGAGGGATACCTCATGAAGAAGTATCTTGTGGGTTAGATTCAATTTAGAAGCATCACGAATTTCTTCTTTCCAGGGATGCCTCCATCAATAGCGCTTTATATCGTGGCACTTTTAGTGACATTGCAACTTTGTCTCTCCAGTGCCGTTGGCAATTCCGCACTCTTTCAGCATATTGAGGACTTGCTGAAAATTCCTAGAGGTAAAATACTAATAATACCTGCATCTATTAAAATGTTTGACATTCTGTTTCACTTTCAAGTTAAGTGATTAACATACATTTAAATTACATTTTATTTTGTTTAGCGTGCTTTAAATTAAAAATGTCCTTTCAGAGTTCTGCTTCCAACGTTGCCTACTTCGGTCTGGCATCGTCGCATTAGCGGTATTTCTCGGAGAATCAGTACCAAGATTTGATTTGGTAATGGGACTAGTAGGTTCAACTCTAACCGGCCCCCTGATGTTCATATTCCCACCTTTATTCTTCTTAAAACTCTGCTACAAACGGTCTAATATGAAAGAGTTGGATATACTAATAGAGAGGAGAAAGAAACACTTGACCGAGAACAATATCAACAGAAGAGGCAACAATGGCGGCCTGTCAAAGTTCCCGCTCATTTTACCGAGAACACAGACTAAATACAAAACTTTTGTCACTCAACAAGAATATATCAATAACATTGTTAATAATGTAGATGTAGCAGATTATACAGTAAAATGGTACGATGTTTTACTGGCAGTGATAGTAATGGTCATGGGCATTGTGGCCACTTTTGTGGCAACTTACATAAGTTGGTCGGACGCCATTTCGTCCGCTGAGTTTTCGCCGCCATGTTTATTGAACGCAACGGCCGCTGCAAGAAGTTTTATAGAAACTGCCAACCATAAAGTGTAGCGGAAATGTAAATAATTGTAAGTGTAATAATATTAATGGACGTTGATAAATAAAACCAATGTAGACACTTCTCCTACTGAAAACCTTCACCTACTGGGTTTTATTTTTCGTCTTAGATACATTACGAGCAAAAACTAACATTAATCCAATTTGCCCAGTCTATAAATTTTTATTGAGCGTTATGACATTGGTTGCTATTAGAAAAAAAAACCTATCGAAACTTTTGCATAACCATGGTAAATATCTGTGGTAGTGTGGTTTAGAAGTTCTTAAACGGAATCACAGTCACAGTCCACAGAAACACTACGATTTATTGCAAATAAATAGTACGATTTATTGCAAGTAAACAGCTTAAAATATAATGGCGAAAATTAATTCAGTGTTTTCAGATGTTAAAACTGTATATCTTTTGACTTACAAGGATATTTAATACATTTTCAAATAATTGGAAAATTATCGTTTCTGTCTGAGCATATTTTCCATTTAACTTCTTCCAACCGACCTACCCTCAAATTGCAACAAGAATGAATACTTATACATATCTATACTAATCTTACTAATATTATAAAGCTGAAGAGTTTGTTTGTTTGTTTGTTTCAACGAGTTAATCTCAGGAACTACTGAGCCGATTTGAAAAATCCTTTCAGTGTTAGATAGCCCATTTATCGAGGAAGGCTATAGACTCTATATTATCTCCGTATTCCTACGGGAACGTGAACCACGCGGGTGAAACCGCGCGGCGTCAGCTAGTCTTTAATATTTCATATAATTATTATAAAGATTTAATGATAAGGTAAAGAATAAGAAATTACTTAGGCCACTTTTATTACGATGATAAGTTTGTATTTTTAATCATAGTATTAATTATGAAATAAAAGATGTTTCAAATTATAAAATATACATTTTTATTTAACAAATCAACAAACATCTAACACTTTATAATTAAGTCAGTCCATTCGGTACATTCATAATAATTATTATTTATAACAATTTTTGTATTGTATAACAAAGCAAAAGTTTAATATAACAAAGTTTTCCTTTAATATCTACAAAACTATAGGAACAAAAATACACAATTATTATAAAACACAAAAAAATGGAAATAATTTAAATAAAATTAATAAAACTTTATTAAATTAATAAAAGTTTCATGATAAACGGAGCATTTCAACAGAAATAACGAAACATGTAAAAGAAACCCTTCCCCTGACGCGGTCGGATAATAACAAAGTCAGTCCTTATATCACGTTATAGATAAATCAATCTTCATTCTCTTTACCTTACTCGGAAATAAATGCGCATTTAAGAATATAACCTAGAATCAATATTATTTCATACTTTTAATTTTTATAGTTTGAATTGTCTTGGAAGACGATTAAATTAAAATACCGCCAACCAAAAAAACAACTTTTGAATATTTGCGTGACGAAATCTCGAAGCTTTTTTATTGGATTAAGCCATGTGTTGAAACCAGGGGCGTAGCTACGGCTACAGGGGGCCCTTACGTGTGAAAGCAAAAATTAGTAAAATGTAGGTAGGTAATCTACAATCTCTTTTTTTTTCCCTGGTGCGCACATAAGTTGGAAACATCCTACATAGGTTAAGTCACAGTCATATTATTTTAAGCGAGCATTTTTGCTTCTTTTGTGTAAATTTTGCCCTTCATTTGGGCCCCCCAACTAATTTTGATACATGGCCCCTCCAAGGCATGCTACGCAACTGGTTGAAACACAATTACATTCTTTTAAATTTCTTTAAGTAGGTACATGTAACATGTGTATGCAGCCAAAACGCATAAATGAATCCTCACTGGCGCGGTATAGGGGTGAGGATGACAAAGCGGTGCGGGAATCTGTTTATGAATTAATGACTAAAGTACGGTCGCTCGGAGACTGCGTTTCTGACGGGTCATGATCGAATGGACGATGCAACTTCAAACTGGCGTACAAGGTTATCGAACTGCGCTGTTTCAAAGGTTATGCCAACTGTATGTCTTAGTAGTGATGAGACAAAATAACGAGGCAATTGTAATTGAATATGTTTGTCCCATTCGATCAGGACCTGTCAGAAATGCAATCTTAGAGCGGACTCTAATGCCGCGTGCTCCGGTAATGTTACGGTAATGTTCCGGTACTACGCTGCGTCACGCGCTATAGCTTGGCAACTTCGTTCGTAACGCTCCCGATGATGCGCGCGGCCGGGAGGAGTGTAGCGATGAATAGAAAATCCACGACTGATACACGTCACTTACCCGCACGCACGATTTCACATCCGCACAGTGTTTCCCCCTGTCGCCCGCATATCATGGGAGTGTTCAACGAACTTGCCAGACTCTAGAGGACTTATTTATGTAGTCCGCTTATAATCACTCAGACAAAACATCTCGCCAATATAGTATTATAGGATGCTATAAATACAATAACTTTCTACTTAAAAATAAGTTTTAAATTATAATTGAAACATGTCAGAAAAATAGTTTAAACGCATTTTCAGTCACTAACCTTCATTTCAATCATTTACTTTTTCTTCATAACTAGTTTGTCGCCAAACTGTTGTTTGATCACCTTTTTATCCAACTTGCCCATCGCATTTCTGGGCATTTGGTCAACTATTAGCATGGTTTTCGGCAACTGGTAAGGCGCTAACCTTTTCCCCGCATCGTCTTTCAGTTCCTTCAAGGTCAAACTAGCTTTCTCTTTGAGAACCACAACAGTTGCTATGATTTCACCGTAATTATCGTCATCTATGCCTAAAACCGCTGCGTCAGCAACGCTGGGGTGTTCCAATATCGCGGACTCGACTTGTAAAGCGCTGACTTTGTAGCCGCCAGTTTTGATGATATCTATGGAAGTTCTACCGAGGATTTTGAATTTGTTATCGGAGAACGATGCGGTGTCGCCTGTGCGGAACCATTCGTCGTCAGTGAAATCTGGGGACTCTAATTGTGGGGCTCTGTTCCAGTATCTAAATATGAAAATTACTTATTAATTTTTCGATAGTTTAAGCACTGGCTATTTTCTTCATTTTATACAAGCTGAAAGTTTGTTATATCATGCCAACCACCCAGGACCCATGGGTAACTATGATGGGCAACTGTGCAGTTTTGAGCATGGAGGTTTAATTTTTTTGGGTTTGATTTTTTTTTGGAATGGTCTATTTTTGGCGATATATCTAAGACAATGATACCCAGACCCAACGACGTAAATACAGTATAGACATTTTTCCCACGAAAATTGTTACCAATGCTGATTTTACGGCCAACCTTTCAAGAGTTGCTTTTTGACATTCAGATGAATAACTTGTGTCATAACGCTTCAAATTAAACAAAATGCCGGGTTGTATTTTTCAAATTTGCATATATAACATACTAAATTTAGTGGATTCATTAGTTCCTCGCAAAATATTGGAAAATGTATATTGATTAATTATTATTCACTGTTTAAACTAAACTTCTACAAAAAAACGTCTGGTTCTGATCAATTAATGAATAGGACACTTTAAACTTACCTAGAGAAGACTGCCGGACCTTTGAGTAACAACTCTCCTTCGAAGACGCCATCTTTGCTCAACTTGTGTTCTGCTACAGATGTCTTCCAAGTACCCTCATAGGATTCCTTGTTTGAAGTTAAACCGAGTCTGTCTACGGATATCTGTAAAGAAATTATCGAATTAGCTTTAATAAGTATTGTACTGTTGTTTAATTTATCTCAAAAAATTTGTAATTACTTTATAAGTATTTTATATCAACATATAGATCTTCACTTTCCAAAAATCTTTCTAGAGGTTTTTTTTTTCATTTTATACATGGTAAAATATATTAGTATGTTTTATGGAACTAGACAATAAGCATTTAGGTATTGATATTTTGGGCTGTTATAGATATACAAATTAGTTATCAATTACAGATATTTCAACCAGTTCACACAAAAGTATTAAAAACTAGCGGACGTCCGCGACCTAGACCGCGTGAAATTCGGGTTTTCACAAATCCCGCGGGAATCATGGATTTTTCTGAGATAAAAAGTAATTCATATATTGCGTAACAACCTCCTCTATTTTCCAGTGAAAATCCTGTTAAAATTGATCTAGCAGATTAGCACCAGAAATACATACATATTTATTTTTTCAAACTTTCGATTTGTGTAAATAACTATAAGCACTTAATAAAACAGTTATTTTGAAATCACAGACATTCACTTATAATTTTATTTATATGTATTGATTATATTACGTAATCCTTCCCCGTGAATAACTTTGTCTATTGACAAAAATCATATGAAAGGCTGTTTAATAGCTAAACCAAGCAATTACCTGAGTGTCAGGATCGGGAGATTCAACCGTGACTAAGGGATCTAAGCCATTGTCAGTAGCAGCCGCGAGCCTGGCCGAAACCCCTGGCAGAGGCAACCCCACACAGCCCAGGGTTCGTCCTTCCACGGGGCGGTAAGGGTTGCTGAGCGCCATGCCGCATTCCGACATGCCGTAACGTTCCAACAGCCTCATACCTGAGATCTGGGGAAAACAAGGTAATTTAAAATCAGTACCTTAAGATGTTGATGATAATATTTCCGAAGTTCATGGATTAACCTCAATGCTAAGCTAAAGTGATCACCAATCGATCCAAGGTGAACTAACTTATTGATTGTAATTTTTGCTATGTTGACGATTTACATAAACTAAGGCAAACCCGAATCTTCTTAAAAAACCGCACTAATCAGGAAATTCCGAAAACCGCTTTACGTATAAAGATGAAAGGAGAAACCCACTTTCCCTGCAAACTCTGAAAATTGCCCATAAATTAGAACAGAGATCTCAGGAGGCCAATTTTCAGAAAAATCCATGTTGGCTAAATCAGCAAAATTACTTGTTTAAGGTACGATTAGATAGCGCAGTGTTGGTCGACCCCCCACCAGGTGGACTGACGACATCAAGCGAGTCGCAAGGATTCGCTGGATGCAGACTCAGTATCGTGATGTTTGAAAGTCCCTACAAAAGGCCTATGTCCTGCAGTGGACGTCCATCGGCTGATATGATGATGATGATGAAGGTACGATTGCGCAACTCGATCTGATCCATTTGAAATCAAATTCATAACTGACAGCCATGACCTTGGGATTAATTTGACACATTTTGTCCTTCAAATCAAGTCTTTCACCGAACCTTACCTCCTCCCACTTCTTGAACAGCGACTCCGGCAAGGCAGCGGAGCCGGCGCACATGAGGCGCATCCTGGCGGAGAGCGTCGCGCGCACGTAGTCGCGCGTCTTCTTGTCCGCGAACATCTTGTCGTAGTCGGCGGCCAGACGCGCGTACATGGCGGGCACGCCGTGCCACACCGACACGCGCGCGTCCTCGCGCTCGCCCGTGCCGAGCAGGCGCGCCCACACGCTATGCGACACGAATGACGGCAGCATGCGTATCCTGACACAACACTTTAATCACTCAGACTAATGGGGATAATATAGGTTTGAATATATTGATTTTTATGAGATATTCGGGTAAATAAGGTCAATTTTAACTAATTAATATTGTAGTTTTGCGCACTCACACATAGTTATTAGTAGTGTATTGTATGTGTCGTAACGAATAGCCATTTTGTTCATTAGTCAATAAAGTTCATGTCGCCTCAACCCACTATATGTAAAAAATAAAGATAGACTGGATGTTTGCAAAATAAATATGATTATAAAATTTCAGAACCTAATCTAAGCTTGTTATGCTTAAAAAGTTACAATTTTGTTGGTGAATTTGTGTGCGATACTGGTCCTTATGTATTAGTCTGAGTTTTATCATAGTCATTAAGTCCGCCTAGGCACACAACGGGATGCGATGCTTAGAACGGGAGTATTCGTATTCTGTCAAATGAATAAATACACGCGGATCTTATAAGGCATCTGTTTTGTATGTACGTTCGGAAACTTAAAAACTTTTATGGGCTTTATTTTAACGGCTATCAATACACGACTATGGACGGTAAAACCTTTAAAACAGGTGGACGCTATTTTTTGGGCACGTCATGTAATACACACAGTCTGCAATACGTAAGACTAGATTATTTGTATTCTGTCAAACAGTCTGTAATACTTGCTTTTATCCTACGCACACGTATATCGCAGGCTTATACAATACTGCCATGCGGCGTGCAGGGAAGACAACATTTGGAGAGCATGCAGATGAAAGATGACATACCTAGCTCCAGCAGCTAGAGAGGCATTGAGAGAGTTCAGCTGGCCGTGTATGTGGTGCAGAGGCAGGGTGTGGAGCACAACATCCTGCGCGCAGTACTGCCACGCGGCGTGCAGGGAAGATATCTGCGTGGAGAGCATCCTGTGGGTCCACACTACGCCCTTGGGTTTGCTTGTTGTACCTAGAAAACAAGTGAATATGCAATTTCGAAAAGGGCACATCTGATATTCTGTACATACATCTCACAAATATAAAACATCTAATAACATTAATAACAGAGTTTAAAGTGACAAGAAGTTTTCTTCCCAGGAGGCAGTACAAAATGCTTTCACACAGTTTGTGCAGTCTAGATCGTCGGAGTTCTATCGCAAAGGCATTAATGACCTTCCCATTAGATGGCAGCAATGTATAGATAATAATAGCAACTATTTTGATTAAATAAATTTGTTAAAAATTAAAAAATAAACAATTTAGATTTTCAGTACAAATCGCCAATTTCATACTTTAACCCCTAATATTTAGATTAATTTTAAACAACTACTAAACCGATTTGGCTGAAATTAGAAAAGGAAATTGATTTTACTCTGGATTAACACAGGCTGCTTTTCATCTCGGAAAAATCCATGATTCCCGCGGGATTTGTGAAATACTGTAATAACTCACGCAAACGAAGTCACGGGGGTTAGTAATACTATAAAATCTTCCTCATAAACAATTCTCTCCATTTATGAAAAAAAAACATTTTTCACTATTATACACTGACACCCAATTGGAGCCCATACTTACCACTAGTATAAATCAGCATAGCCTCTGTACCGCCATACCATATATTGGATGGACCAACATCACTTATTGAAAAATCCTTCATTTGATCATCTTTCCCAAGTTTCATTCTACGCAGTATCTCTTTTAATTCGTCATCATTGCTCTGGCTATCTATCCCCTGGCCATCTATTCCCTGGCCACCTTTGCCCTGATCATCTGTCCCATCTTTAGGCCTGTATACAACTAGTAATGGTTTGGCTAGTTCTTCGGACACAGGTCGGAGTATTTTCTCATAGTCTTGTAAGCAAATAATCAGTTTGCTACCACTGTCTGTAATGTAGTACTTTAACATCTCAGCTGGGTGGAGGGGTGTTAACGGCACCGCTGAAAAACAGAATATTTTTTTCAATGTTGTAAATTTATTGATGCTTCACCCCTTAGCTTATAGAACCCAAATTAATTATACACTGGAATTGATCTGTGTGTGTGCCTAGCATGTGCAACACAAAAGATTTTGTCAACAATATGGGTTGATGATGATGATGTTGATATATCTCTCTTGTCTTCTTGTGTCATTGAAATATGATATTGTGCTGACTCACCTATATTTCCTGTCATCCATATAGCCCACTGCACAACAATGTGTGATGCGTCATTGCTACACATATAAGAAATAGTGTATTCAGTTTCACCAGCTGAAAATAATAAAATAGCAACTATGGATTCACTGTGCGGAAGCCTGGTTCATATTGTGGTAGAGAAAAGCTCAGGACTGACTTGTGACCAATGGATGTAGGGTTAGAGAATTCCTTGACGATCTATTAACACTCCCCTTCTCTGCTCATGTTGTTCTCCCTGCCTAGCCCAATTCAGTAAGTTCCTACTAGAGCAGCTTTGTATAAGTCATTATGTGTTTTGAACATAAAGGTTGAGATAGTTGAATGAGAATTTAAAAAAGTAGAATACCATAAATAACTGTAGGAGAGTAAAAATAAAAAGTTATCTCTTATAGAAAATGTTACTATTAGCATTCATTTATTTATTCATATATCATTTATGCACATATTTATATAAACAAATACATTAATATTACTATTATATTGTAATTTATTCTTGCTGTTTTATCCTCATGCATGGTTTTATTCTCATAGATCCTGTCCCACTAAGAATATTGGCATAGGAAGTATGGTATGTGCTATTGAAAACTATAATATTGTGCAATACTTCATCCAGATCAATTCAGCTGTTCTGGGATAATTTAGTAACACACATCCATCCAAACAATTGCATTCAAAATATAAATGTGATGATATTATAGAATATCTTACGTAAGACACATAAAACATCCATATCCTTATATTTTGCCTATACTAAAGCCATGTTTATCAACAAATAAATTAAAAATGAGGGTATGAATTACTTGTTTACACCTAATGATAATTATAATTAACTTGTTCCTAAATTAATGACAATAACAATTAGATACAGTTAATATCTTTTGAATAAGAAGTTATAAAAAAAATACATACTTTTAAATAAATTAGTTATGAAGTGGCATTCATTTTCTACCTTTGTAAGGTCTACCAATCTGCATTAGGTCAGCGTAGTGAACTATTGGCCTAACCCCTCTCATTCTGAGAGGAGACTCGTGCTCAGCAGCGAGCTGAATATGGGTTATAATGCTGAACTTACAAAGTTGAGCTGCAATGTCTTTACTGAGTGCAGTAGCTGCTTCATACAGGGCAGCGTAAGTGTATGTACCAAAGTCATCTTGCAGGGCTACTCTTGAAGGAAACAACAATGCTCTTCGGAATACTGGCACTGCACCACCTGTTAAACGATTTATTTTTATAAGATGGTGGCAACAGTCATGAATTGATTTTTTTGAAATTTTGTCAGTTTATAAATAATTTGATACTCACCAGATTTTATGTCTTGATTAAATGAAGTTAAGAGCTCTGAAGTAGCCTCTTCTTTAACAGCTGTATTAGAAACGCATCTATATGCTGAAAATCCAAAAGGTTTTCGTAAAAGCCGGTTTATTATGCGCAAAGACCGAATCGGAAATTCCATTATAAATGTCTTCTTGGCGAGATATTTTTAAACGTGATATGGTTGACACACGAAGCACTTTATTTTGAAATCAAAATACAATCTATGAATGTAAGAAAAATAATACTTTTAGAGATAAGGAAAATGATAGGATTGAGAATGAGAAGATAATTTTCAATTTTATTTTTATTTGGCTAGTGAGTAGTGACAGTGACAGGCGTGACACTGACACTTTGAGTGTGACATTCTGTAACACTTATGTTTCAGTTCTGAAATCTTAAAGGTCGCGGACTAATTATTATTTGTAAAGCGTAATATAAATGTTTCCTGAATGAACAATAGTGTCGTTTATTCGGTGATAACTAAATTATATAGTATGTATATTTTCAGGAATATAGGTAGTTATATTATTATTGTTTTTGTCTAATTTATTTCAAGAGGATTTTCCGCGAGTTTTCGAACCATATATTTCGTATTTCTTGAATGTCAAATTGACATTGACAAATGACTGTGAAAGAAATAGAACAAGAGTCAAGAGGTGTATGTTTGTGAAATAAAAATTAATAATGTTTATTTACATTTTGTAAAATATGTTTTAACTTAATGTTAGATAATAAGTTATAACAATGGTGGTGAACGCGCCGGACTCACCTACACAAGCAGAAGTGATTTTTGTCATTGAAGCTACATCTGCCAATAGCGCCTACATAAATGAACTGAAAACAAATTATATCGTACCTACACTCGAGTAAGTAATAAAATGTATTATATTCTACACGAAGTTCCCCTTTATATTCTTCTTAGAGATTCAGAAGACAAAATGAGATGTTCCTCAATTTTTGTCTTCCTTCAGTTCCTTCTTTTCACCTTATTCCTTCCTTTTTTTCATATCTGTGATTTTAGTTGTAGTCCAGCTTTGACAGACTCTTCCAGGGAAACACTAACCATGCTTATTCCTAAAGCCAAGCACCTTGTATTTATTTCAGTCTAAAGTATATGAAAATGCAGCACATAAGTATAAAACATACTTTGAAATGTGGAATGTCTAGCATACCCTGAAAAGTGTTGCTCAGATGCGGGATCGCCGTTCCAGCACCTATGTTCATTCATCATTATCATTATTAAACCATATTCGGATCACTGCTGTCTCTCAAAATGAGATGGGTTAGGCCAATAGTCCACCACGCTGGCTCAATGCTGATTGGCAGACTTCATATATGCAAAGAATCTAGAAAATTCATTGGTATGCAAGTTTTCTCACGATGTTTTACCTTCACCGCTTGAGACACATGATATTTTATTTCTGTAAATGCACACAACTTAAAAGTTTGAGGTGCATGCCCCGGACCGGATTCAAACCCACACCCTCCGGAATCTGAGGCAGAGATCATATCCACTTAGCTATCACGGCTCTATGTTCATTGCCACTTATTAAATGTATGCTCCATTACTTATTGCTACCAAGTATTTCTTTTATCTCTTCTAGATGAACAATAAACTACTTTAGATGAAGATTTATGATTTGTTAGTGAAAAATATCTTTATATTACAGATATTTCCATGGTGGTGCACTAGAGGAAGGAGTTGGCAGTGGCTCAGTGTATGGCATAGTTGCATACCAGGCGGCAGACTGCCACCCCGGCCTGCCTGTCTCTACCTTTGGACCCTTCACATGCCCACAGGCAGTTGTTGAGACAGTTGACAAAATACAGTATGTATTTAAAAAACAAAAATACCAATTACCAGTAGTATGTACCTATATTAATGTAACTAAAAAGTTTAAATTTACAATACTTTCATCAGCATAATAAGAGTAACTAGCCAACAGCCTATGTTGTTCCTATTTCTGTGAAAATATGGGGATGATATATACACTATTACATTCACAAATAATGTGGCTTTCCAGTGGTAAAATAATTTACAAAATTGGTTCAGTAGATCCAGAGATTACCTCCTATAATACCACAAAATTTATCTCTTAATAATATTAGTATAGATAATGTCACCAGTCACATAACATTGTGGCAATCCCTTAAAAATACTGTTAAAGATCAAATTTTAAGGGTCTCTTATGAAGGGTCATAAAGCTAAATGACAAGGCAATGGTGGCATGACTCTTCATGATATCCCATGAAATATGTCAAAAAATCAAGTGGGAATGTGGGGATAAATTATAGCAAATGACATTCAAAAATAAAATTTGTGAGGTCGCAAAGGGTAATATCTCTCTGGATTTCATCATCATTATCATGGGGTGTAAGGGGGAGGCTAGTACCAGTCAGTCTACCCAACTGCCAACCTCACCTGGTCATGGTGCACCCTGTAGATGGACTGACGAGGTTCTAGCGACCGACAAATGGCGGTATATCCATTCACATAGATTTTTATTAGTATAGTATAGATTGCAATATTATCTCTAGGTATATAGGTGGTCATGCAGAAAATAGAGCCTGTGTAACTGAGGCGCTGACAGCAGCTCTAGCATGTTTGGAGGAGTTGGGCAGATCAGACATCCCGCTGCATGTGATACTGCTGTGCTGTTCTCCGCCCTACTCTGCATACGCTGGGGGATTGGTGCCACCAGGTTTGCTGTATAAAATTATATTTTTACCATTAAAAATCAATGCCTCATACCTGTTTCTTTAAATCACCAAGAGTTTGTCATTTTATTGGGGCTTGCAATTAATTTTATACAATCGTAAATTTCATTTACCCCATTTAATTTTTGTCTAGACCTGATTTTGTTCATTTATTTAATAAAACTAAAGTTATATTAAAACATTCTTCATTAAATCTATTCAGTATGTGTAGAACATGAATAAAGGTGCAGAAACCTTAATATAAGTTGGTTCATCTGATGACCACCTATCACCAAAAGGAGGTAAAACATTACCTTACATTAGAAATTATTACCTAGAGGTACAACATCACATCTAAGAAACTGCTGCCTGGCAGCAACCATTGGAAGGGTAAATTATTAAGTAACAATCCCAATATATTGGAAACAGTCTAATTGAAGACAAACTCAAAGATCACATATGCCTTCTTCTTCACCAAGGAGAAGAAGGCCTATGATGTCTTACAATTGGACTATGTCCTCTTTATGTCCATAGGCAGAGGTGTGCACTTCATAATTGCAAAACTGCACTTGCTACCCTGATTCCTGGAGAAGGAATCTACTTACAGTAGTCAAAAACCCCGTGGACGCATACTCTCCGTAGGTGCGCCGTCCACTGTGGAGCAAGCTGCGAGGCTGGTGGGCGAGCGGGGCGCGCAGCTGTCGGTGGCGGCGGCTAAGAAGCTGCCCGCGCTGCTGGCGCTGTACGAACATGCCGGTGGTGAGCTGCACGCGGCACAACAGAGGAATTATGCCAAGGTTTGTGGCGTTTCATTGATCATTTTTCCCCACACTACAGAAAATGAATTATTGGATTATTGACTGCCTAGAAGCACACTCCTATAGACGCAGATGTTTTTATTAAAAAGAAAAAACAATCGTAACGGCCACCTTCTGATAAGTGGTTTGTCTGAAAGTAAGTTATGTCAAATTCTTATTTTATGTTAAATGAAAAAGAAAATGTGGAATTCCTGAGGTTCTTAAATCTTCTGTTTTCAGAAAACGATTTTGATCGGATTGTAATTTTAAGGTTTTCAGATCGACATTGGCACTAATGACCAATTCCTTCCTTCAGCAGTCTTTATGACTACTTTCATGTTACTATTGTCAATCAGGACCCCCGTCATTTGGTTCTACTGCGAGGTTACAACCTGAAAGAGCGACCGCCGAGTCCAGCGCCGCCTCCCGTGCCTGACATACAGACAGATGTCTACGGGTATGTTTTTAATACTTTATCTATCCAAGGATCTAGTGAATTGAATGATAATTTTATACTACAGATCGGTTACGTCCCTACAAAATCACCGCAAAAGTGATCCGAATAATAGGCTACTACACTGTGCGCACACATGCACAATAGGAATGATGACACTTTTTTAAATTGTATTATTATTATTTTGCAAATATCCAGACAATATTTGCTTTTTATGTATAAATTAGTTAACATTGACCCTATTTACCCGAATGTATCATAAAAATCAATATATTCAAACCTAGTCATCATCCCCATTGTATCTTTAATTCCAGTATATTTTTATGTATATATAGTTTTTACACTTCCTGAACACTCGATTCGTAGACGATATTTAAGTATTATTTGTTCAAATAACGTTCATTGCTGACCACAACTAACATTGAGTTGACTATAAATTTCCTCTTTTGAGCGCCTTATTTTTCATGCGCTAGTAATACATTTACAGTATTTAATATCATTGCATTCCACTATTAATCCTACTGGTAGGATCATACCAAATTTGGCTAAGCAGAGAGAACAACACGAGCGGAGAAAGGGTGTGTTAGTTAACTGTCAAGGACATTTTTAGCCCTGCACTTATCAGTCACAAGTTCGGGAACCTGCTCGGAGTTTTTCTCTCTGCTATGCGATGGTTATAAAATGCTAATATATTTGTCTAGTTATCAATACTTCAAGATGTTGACTCTGACTGCAAATGCGGTCCATGTATGTTGATCTGGCCATGTGTGGCCACCCTAACTGTAGCTCTGTGTCGCAGCCAGCCGCCGGTGCGCAGCGCGGTGCCGCAGGCGCGCGTGCCGCCCGTGCAGTTCAGCCCGCGCGCCGCCGTCGGCCCGCGCGGCAACTGGCTCGCGCCGCCGCGCGCGCCCGCCTACGCCAACTCCGCGCTGCTCACGCAGCTGGCGCAGCCGTCCTACCCGCCGCCGCCCACGCAGGTAGCGCGACACACTCAGCCCGCGCGCCCGCCTACGCCAACTCCGCGCTGCTCACGCAGCTGGCGTAGCCGTCCTACCCGCCGCCGCCCACGCAGGTAGCGCGACACACTCAGCCCGCGCGCCGCGCACGCCCGCCTACGCCAACTCCGCGCTGCTCACGCAGCTGGCGCAGCCGTCCTACCCGCCGCCGCCCACGCAGGTAGCGCGACACACTCAGCCCGCGCGCCGCGCACGCCCGCCTACGCCAACTCCGCGCTGCTCACGCAGCTGGCGTAGCCGTCCTACCCGCCGCCGCCCACGCAGGTAGCGCGACACACTCAGCCCGCGCGCCGCGCACGCCCGCCTACGCCAACTCCGCGCTGCTCACGCAGCTGGCGCAGCCGTCCTACCCGCCGCCGCCCACGCAGGTAGCGCGACACACACAGCCCGCGCACGCCCGCCTACGCCAACTCCGCGCTGCTCACGCAGCTGGCGCAGCCGTCCTACCCGCCGCCGTCCACGCAGGTAGCGCAACACACTCAGCCCGCGCGCCGCGCGCGCCCGCCTACGCCAACTCCGCGCTGCTCACGCAGCTGGCGCAGCCGTCCTACCCGCCGCCGCCCACGCAGGTAGCGCGACACACTCAGCCCGCGCGCCGCGCACGCCCGCCTACGCCAACTCCGCGCTGCTCACGCAGCTGGCGCAGTCGTCCTACCCGCCGCCGCCCACGCAGGTAGCGCGACACACACAGCCCGCGCACGCCCGCCTACGCCAACTCCGCGCTGCTCACGCAGCTGGCGCAGCAGTCCTACCCGCCGCCGCCCACGCAGGTAGCGCGACACACTCAGCCCGCGCGCCGCGCACGCCCGCCTACGCCAACTCCGCGCTGCTCACGCAGCTGGCGCAGTCGTCCTACCCGCCGCCGCCCACGCAGGTAGCGCGACACACACAGCCCGCGCACGCCCGCCTACGCCAACTCCGCGCTGCTCACGCAGCTGGCGCAGCAGTCCTACCCGCCGCCGCCCACGCAGGTAGCGCGACACACTCAGCCCGCGCGCCGCGCACGCCCGCCTACGCCAACTCCGCGCTGCTCACGCAGCTGGCGCAGTCGTCCTACCCGCCGCCGCCCACGCAGGTAGCGCGACACACTCAGCCCGCGCGCCGCGCACGCCCGCCTACGCCAACTCCGCGCTGCTCACGCAGCTGGCGCAGTCGTCCTACCCGCCGCCGCCCACGCAGGTAGCGCGACACACTCAGCCCGCGCGGCGACTTGTTTTCAAACTAAACTAAATAATCCACTCGAGTTGCAAGTGCAAGCGCACGAAGTGTTCGGTACCATTATCAATAAAAAACAGCATAAAAATCATAACAGTAGTATGGTAGCCCTAAGATTATTTTTATTTTATTTATTTTATTTTCTGAAATACATTATCTGTGTCTAACTGTTACGTTTTATGAGATACACCCTGGTGACAGACTGACGGACGGACAGCGAGTCTCGGTACCGGTACGATATTGTGTAAAACCGAAAGGGGTGTGTGTGGAGTTTCATCCTCCTAACAAGTTAGCCCGCTTCCATCGTAGATTGCATGATCACATACCATCAGGAAAAAAAGTACAAATAATTACGTTTTATTTGTGCAGGCAAACTTGCAGCGTATGCAAATGCAGCCGGGTCCGTCGAGCGCGGTCGTGGGCGCGCCCCCGGGCGGCGTGGGCGTGGGCGTGGGCGCGGGCGCGCCGGTGCCCGTGGGCGTCGTGCCCGCCATGCAGCGCACGTACATCTGGAGCGGCGTGCTCGAGTGGATGGAGAAGGGCAAGACGCCGGGCGACCAGCAGAAGGTCACCAAACATCTGCCGTGTCAGGTAACATAAAATTTTACTTAATAAATTAAATAAACTTCAACAACCAATTTTCAACTTTAGTTTCTAAAGTAATCTTCCATTATTTTTATTAAAGTTTGCCAATATACACGAAGCAGAACTAAATTTATAAGAAAGCAATATGGTTACCAATCTTCATTTCTCTACAACAAATTTAATAAAAGTCACAAAATTAATGCTTTGACTCATAATAAATTGAAACGGGTGGTAACTGATACCTTGCTGGCCCTAGACTATGAACAAACTGAACTTTTACTTAAAGATAACTTTTCTTAAATACGGACGCAATTATTTTAAATAAAACACAAACTGATAATACACACACGCACATACACTCACACACACACACACACACACACACACACACACACACACACACACACACACACACACACACACACACACAAACACACACACACGCACATACACACACACTAAATATATTATAATTTATAATTCTGTTATTTGTTAACTACGGTTGTTCTGTGTGGTGAATGAGCGGGGCACCCAGTAATACGGGTTTTCCACCTAGTACAGGGGCCCTTGCTACTTGTTTGTAAGACTTAGTTGACGAATAAAGATTTTTTTCATTTTTTTTTTCATTTTTTCATTTTTTTCATTTAAAGTTCGTATATTTCAGAGCCTTGAACGTGACCTTTGCCTTCGATTATGAGGGCGTAGGTTTGAATCCGGTCCAACATACTCGTCTAACTTTTTCGTTATGCACGCCATTGACATTCAATTATTCTCATGTTTCTGCAGCACCCGCGACTATAACTGATCGTGTATTGGTCGCTGCGGGCATGATGCGCTGCAGAAACGTGAGAATAATTGAACGTCAATGGCTGACTTAATGTGCATTTTACGAAATTAAATTCTGAGAGGAGGCTCATGCTCAACATTGAGTCGAATATTATGGGTTGTTAATAATTATATTAAAACCCTTATTCCATGTACTATTCAAATTTTATATTGTTTATATTAGTTTTGTTTGAAGTAGGTACCCTATTATGCATTATGTTGGTGTAGGTGTCAGCAAACTCGAAGGATGTGGAGCCGGAGCTGAAGGTGGACACGTGGCCCACCAAGCTGCTGATGCAGCTCATGCCCAAGCAGCTCATCAGCAACATCGGCGGGCAGTACCTCAAGGACAGCAAGTCCGTGCTGTTCCACCTGCAGCAGAACGAGGCGCTCGACGCGCTCACCAAGGTCATGGTCAGCGGATTTGTGAGTACACACACTTGGACTCTTTTTGTTTTTTTAATAATAAATAATGCAACAACCCATTAACCAACATTGTCCTAATAGCACTAGACACCGGGTACCAAACCCTTTCCCACTTTAGCCATTGTGGTTCAATCCACGAACACCCTCGCTCGACTTTCCACAGACTTAACCCTGCGAAGGTGTTTTGAAATTACTACCTTGGGTAAAAAACGTCGACCCAAGACCCTGAAAGTGTTCACGTTAGGCGGAAGAAACCACGAGCAGAAGTCGCGTCCCGCCCCGGGCCCGAGAGAACACTACAGCCTGTTTATAGACTTTTTGAGAAAATGCGACGGATCAGTGTCTCTATTCCTTTCTTAGTCTACGAATTTTTTTGTTACATACAGATAACAGGAAATTTAGCAAATATTTAATTAACCCGCTTCAAAAAAATATATGAGACAAATATTTAAGCATTCGTTGGATTCACCGTGCAGGTGCCGGGTCCATCACGTGGTAGAAAGGTCCAAGCAAAGTCCAGGACTTTTGACTACTGGATGTAGGGTTAAGGAATTCCTTGACGATCGATCAACACTTTCCTTCTCCGCTCGTGTTGTTCTCCCTACCTAACCAAATTGGGTCGTAATTTTATCCCGCAATATTGGACTATATTTTAAATTAGTATTTAACAATGATCGCTTTAAGGTCATATTTGACCGAGCTTCTTTTTGCAGGCTGGGTGCGTGCATTTCTCTCCGATGTCTTCGCCTCCACAGTGCGACATCAAAGTACTGATCCTACTGTACACGTCGGACAAGAAGGCCTATCTCGGCTTCATACCCAACAACCAGGCCACATTCGTCGACAGATTACGAAAGGTAAAATTATCTATTGATTATTTTGTCAGTTTGTATGTTCTGATCCAGGGTATATGTATGGTTAATTTCTGGATGATCTAGCTGCAGTTGAGGTGCTAATTATTAAATGTTTTAATGTATTTCTCTAAATCTTGCGAGGATTTTTTGTTTTGATGTATCAATAATAATAATCAGAATCGAAGATGGAATTGAACATATCGATTTTGTTTGTTGCGTTAGGACAAAAGAGACAGCCATATTATCGATTCCGACGCAATTAGTCGACAGTGTATCTCTCTCGTGATATGTCGTTGACGCTTCTTAACCCTACTGAAAAAGTTCCGGTTTCAGAGTAAAACGTAGGCGGACTGTTTTTTGGCGATCCTTCATAGTGTTGCCATTTAGAACCGTCGGTCACATTTATAGCAAAATGAATGAATTTATAAAGTAACGGTTGTTTCCATTTAATTAATTACTGGGTTGACAGGTGATCCAGCAACAAAAGCAGAGCAAACTGCTCACTCCCGGTGGCGCCGCGCCCGGGATACCTCCTAACATGCCTAACGCCTCCATGACAGGTAATCTTTGGCATACGGGTATCCAAAGCTGCTCTAGTAGGATCTTCGCATGGACAACAATACGAGCGAAGAAAGGAAGTGTTAATCGATTGTCTAGGAATTCCTTAACCTTGCTCGGAGTTTTTCTCTGCCACGCGATGAACCCGGCACCAGAACAGCGAATTCATGGAATGCTAAGAATATATAGGTATAACAACTATATATAGATAACCTAGATAGAATAATGTTGGTTAACTAGGTGGATGTATGACACATGCGGCAGCTGATACTTGCGGCATCTCAATCACTCGGCGATTCACTCAAAGTGTTGTTCGGAATGCCTTACAAGAAGCCTGTGTCCGGTAGTGGACGTCCGTTGACTGAAAATGATAGTTTACTGCAGTCAAGATTCGAGAAATTTCGAGAATCCGAAACACAATACTATTGAATGATTTCCCTAAGATTCCTCGTATATGGAATAATATTGTCAATAAAGCAAGGTTATAAAGTTGCCTTACCATTACCATCTATGGCGCAAATTGTACTACGGCAATCCGTGCTTCTTAAGTCGTATTCTTAGAAGATATTACTCAAGAGACCTTACTCTAGATTATTAACAATATTATTGTGCGGCGGACCTTAAGAGTGGAAATTCCAAGAAATATCTCCATAACGCAACCTCCAAACCTCCGAAAATACTTTACTCTGTGGTATTCAATTGTGTTGTAGGTAGCGGAATGGGTGCGGGCGGTATGCCTTCTGGGCTAGGGCTCGGGCAAGGACTGGGCGGCGCGCTCTCCGTCCCCAACATGTCCAATCAGCAACAGCAGCAGCAACATCCACAGGTTAGTATTAATATAGTTTTACGTGGTAGACAGAGACAAAAGACAGTTCAGAGTTCAAAGAGTCAACTTATGTGTTTACTCCGTAAAGAAACAAGACAAGGCGATTTGATATTTAGTGTTTAAGTTAAGGATATTCAGCAAGACGCGAATTTCCTTTTTTTATATGTCAAAATTCACAGAATGTTTTAAAAGTTACTATATTGTCGATGTCAAAAAGTTGCTCCACACCTCTCCGACCGTTCTCTGTCTAATATATACCAAAAAGGATACATCATAAACATAGACATAACATAGACAATTATGTTTTATTATTGCGCAGGGATCTGGCGAATCTAGTCACGTATGCGAAGGAGAGTACTAATATGCGGAGAGTCTAATCTCCTTATCCTACTAAGTGAAATTATAAACTGACAGTTTTCCTAGAGATTTGACAAAATGTGTCAAACCCATAGAAAAACTGTCAGTTTGACACAGATAATGCTATGAATTCGATATCAAACGGATCCAATCAAGTTTCCTCCTTTGACAAATAATTTAGCTGATTTGGCCAACATAAGATTTTTATGAAAATTTGCCTCACCAGATCTCTTATTATTGGCCTATTTTCAGCTTTGTATCGTTTGAATAATTTTTGGGTCCGACTTTATATTATGGAAACTGAGTCTCTTATAAAACAAATAAAATGCTTACTTCACAGGGTATGATGATGAGCGGAGGTATGGGTGGCCAAGTCAACCAAGTAGGCCAAGTGGGGCAAGTGAACCAAGTCGGTCAAGTCAACCAGGTCGGCCAAGTGGGGCAAGTTGGGGGGAAAGGTCCCCGTGGTGTGCCGCTGGATGGATTGGAAGCGGCCAGGCAGCAGAACCTTGAGAAGATACAGCATCTACAGCAGACCTTGGAGGCGGCGCACCAGCAGGTATTTCATTAAAAGTAAAATGTTTTTGAAGGAGGAGGAGGAGTTACGATTTGTAATCGGGCGATTTGTGCTGCCACCTACAGGCATGTGACACAGTATTTGTTATTTAAAACCATCAGTAGATGGCGTTCTTAGAGAATTTTGAAACAATCCCTTTTTATACACTTCATTGATGATGTTATGTTGGTCATCTCCTCCCGTAAAACGGGCATGGGGCCTCGAGGCATTCTTATTTCGGGGTTGAAGCCTTTTGGCCTTAAGGGTTGTCATATGTATCAATCCGAGCGGCCTCGCGCAGACTGCGAAGCAGTTATGCCTGAGGCTCATAGATGGCGCTTTGTTTGTTATTTTTCCCAACTTCAAAAAAAGACGAGGTCCTCAATTCTTTCTTCAATTTTCAATTGGAATCTTTATGTTAAGAAAAAGAAATACTGCCCTGTATAGTTCGAAAGAGTCAAGCTACTGACAGAGCTAAACTATATCTTGCCTCACTTTATCTGAGTTCAGTGGATATTATACGGTTTAATTACAAGTTTGTGTGACTGCAGGAGGCGCAGTTCAAGTCGCAGATGGACATCATGTCTCACCTGCACGCCGCGCAGCAGCAGGAGCAGCACTATAAGCAGCTCGAGGTGAGTCGCTGCGAGTTTGTGTGACTGCAGGAGGCAGCTTTGTGTCTTGATAAACAGGACTTTTTATTATTAAGGCAAACATCGTGAGAAAAACCTGCATATCTGATAATTTTCTACATGTTGTAAGTCTGCTGATCCACATTGGGTCAGCGTGGTGGACTATTAGCTTAAACCCTCTCATTCTGATTCCCAAAATGGGCCATTATTATTTATAACTTGTAAGCAGATAGTATTTTTTAGATAGATATTTTTTTGTTTCACTCAGAAACAAAGAAATTAAACATAGACAATACAGTAAAAGTGTTCAAAACAGACAATAAAAAAATTAATTCATTTGGTGTAAGCTGTCAATGTTATGTAATATTGTCAAATGTCAATATGACACAAGTTAAAAAGAACACAAGTCAAACGCGATTATCGTTGACAATCTGTCAAGTTATGAGCATCTTGCCATGATAAAAATTCTTAATTAATGTGGTCAGCTAATGTAAAAATTACATTTTATATAATTAATTAAAAAAAAATGCGGGTTCAAAAAACTTTTTTATTTTAGCTTTGAAGCCCTATATTTTATGATCTTTTAAGATAAAAATAATTTGTTCTGCTTACTTGACCTCGGAATAAAAGCCCAGGCTCCATATAAAATTGGGACATACAATTTCCTCTGTGCTCGTAAAAGAAGCCGAATATTTGTTTTTAACTCAGACTAATTATTGTATAGGACCTGCCTCGCTAGACGTTACTTTTCTGTCAAAGTATATGATCAACGATCTAATGCGATTATAAAAACTGTCTCTATATAATCGATGTTAAATAGTTGTAATCGTGTTCGTCGGTTAAAGAGCTCCGTAAAAATACCTTTCTGTGTAATTGAATAGTGTAAAAAAACAGGCAAATACTTCTAATTTAGTATAAGATATCTACAAAATGTAAGCTCGTTTTCCTCAGAAAATGATAGACAATTTTGTTCGTGACTATGAGTGTTGCCAGTGATGACCTATGGTTCCGAGACTTGGTCGCTAACTATGGGCCTCATAAGAAGGCTCAGAGTCACACAGCGGGCAATGGAACGAGCTATGTTAGGAGTATCTCTGCGTGATCGAATCAGAAATGAGGAGATCCGCAGAAGAACCAAAGTCACCGACATAGCTCAACGAGTTGCGAAGCTGAAGTGGCAATGGGCGGGGCACATAGTCCGAAGAGCCGATGGACGTTGGGGTCCCAAAGTACTGGAATGGCGACCCCGCACTAGTAAGCGCAGTGTTGGCCGACCCCCCACCAGATGGACTGACGACATCAAGCGAGTCGCAGGGATTCGCTGGATGCAGGTGGCTCAGTATCGTGATGTTTGGAAGTCCTTACAAAAGGCCTATGTCCTGCAGTGGACGTCCATCGGCTGATATGATGATGATGATGATGATGAGTGTGATACAGGTCCTTCTGTAATTGGTCTGAGGTTGTTAATGATGATGATGTTTAAGAACTGTGTGCTGTCTGCAGGAGCAACAGCGCAAGCACCAGCTGCAGCAGCAGTTGCAGCAGCTGCGCGGCGCCGGCCCGCGGCTCATGCGCCCGCTCATGCCCACCAACCCCGGCCTGCGACACTTGCTGCAGCAGGTACCCCCACACACACACACATCCATACCTAATATTATTAATGCGAAAGTAAGTCTGTCTGTCTGTCTGACTGGTATAGTCGGATGTAATCTTTTTGACGTTCCCATTCCGAACATCGTGCGATAAGAGGCGCACATTAATACAAGATTTTAAATGTCCTCCGTTACACAGGGGCGTGGTGGCAGGGCTTCACCTCTCGCGCTGTGATTGATTTTTACCCTTCTGACGCAGACGGGTAAAAATCATTAAATTTTTGTGTGTATGTATGTCCATTTCTTTGGCACGCTCAACAGCCTAAACGGCTGGATTTTGTTTGACATATGAAGTGTCAAATCATAAGAATTGTAGTAGTGACATGGGCTATATAAATTTTCTTATAAAAAAATTGAGGTTGGTTTTTAATACTCTAAAATATGGGTATCAAATGAAAGGTCGAGAAATGACCATTACAAAAATATATACATCATATCACCTATATACAACTGTTATAAGACAAATTGTCAAAAGGCGTACCAGATATACTGGAGCAATGGAAAAAATCGCATTATCACCGCATAATATATAGTTGGCATTTTATATTCATTTTTTTTTATAGTTCATTATGCATTGGGTTTGAAATAATGAATGAAATGCGGGTTTATTGTTTTTTTAATTTTTTATACTGTGCGAAGGGTCACACGTTCAGACGTCATAAAAATTGCATCCGACTGTACCTTTTTATGGTTAAACTACTGAACTGATTTCGATAAAATTTGGTATAAAGACAAATTGGACCTTACAGCAGAAAATAGACTACTTTTTATGCCGATAAAATCCTTGATTCCCAGGATATTTGTAAGAAACAGAACTTCACGCGGACGGAGTCGCAGGCGTCCACTAGTACAGGAGTAGTTACTACACCCTGGTTACAAGTTTATTTTCGACATGTCAACACTCCCCGACTTTACTCGTTTCCCACATTTTTCCGACATTTTTGTCTATAATGTCGAGAAATTGTTAGATTAATTTCTATTATTTCCCTAATTATTGTATATAAAAAATGTAAATAAAACGAGACACTGGTAATCATTTTCATCTAGATTCACCATTTTCATGGCTTCTTTAATAACACTTAATACTGATTATAATATTAAGGCTGGTCACACACTGACTAATCGCGGCAGTTAAGTGCTGCGACATAAAAGTCGCTCGCGCTATTTATATATGTTACCGTTAAATTGTAAAATACGTTGGTTTAGAATCTCACTCGTGATATTGTAATCTGTTGATATATTGTGAACTGAACATACTGATTACAATTTAACGTGTCATTTTTCGGTATCTATCGAAGTTAAACCGTTAAATTGTCAATCAGGATGTATATACCATAGAGTTACAATAATATTACAGTGGGCATAATAAAAATAGTAAAAATGAAGAAATCAAAGAAAAAAAAAAGAATTTCGGAGGGGTGGCCAGTGCGTTTCTTAATTTTTAATTTAACGGTGACAAATACATACTTTAAATTAATTAAATATACTTCAAGGTTTGCTTCCAATTCGCTTGTACATTGTATTTACTGTATCAACAACATGTATACAGAATATTAGTATATTGTTAGCAAATATGCTTTTATATATTTAAATTGTGGACGAATACAAATTGTTTCTTTCGCGTCTTATTATCATTGTGCGACCGGCCTAACGTATCCATCATAACAAGATGATGCATTATTAATAAATTGTGACCATATACACACTTGTAACACGCCGCTCGCGTGCGGGCAAAAACGCAAATTTTAATTCAAACTTCAAAAACAGGCCACGGAAGCTGAAAGATTTTTTAAAATCATTAATTTACATAAAATAAAATATATTAAATCTGTAATGTGATTTATTAATAAAGATATATATATTTTGTGTGTTTGTTTGACACGCGTTGCTTGTTACTTGTGTGTATACTATATGGCACTATTCCTTACTATTTGATTGCTATTAAAATTACTTAATAATCAAACACAGCATGTTCTTCCAATAGTGAATTTTCAGTTATTTTTAACTTAAAGATTTCATAGATTAGTTTTAAAAATAGACTCAATAATAATATCTAGAGCATGCTCTGTACTCTTGAGCGAATATTCACAGATGGAATTTTGTAAATGTTCTGTGAGTGTTCATCTTAATGCTATTCTTTAGCACCTATTTAATCAAAGTGCTTTCTCACTCCAGCTTTAGAGCCTGACTCCCTTGTAACTGCACCTACGTCACGACACGAGAGACATGTCGAGTATGACATTATTAGCAGCCCTTAGATGCCAAGATATACAGGGTGCTCGGGAGTATTACCCATAACATCAAGGTGTTGACAAGTCCACTTATAGAAGCCGAATGCATAACTTTTTTTTTTAACTAAAAAAAAACTTTTTATGTTTTCATACTAAGTAATTCAAATGATTCCGACTATTCATGTAACACACGCCTTTATCTACCCTTGTATTTTAAAATACATAATCGTAAGACTGTCGATATCTGAAGAGACATTGCAACTGGCACTCCGCACTTCACTAGTAAGCTACTTCATGATATTTATCAATGAATAAGTCTGGCTAGGGCATAATATAAGGATGTGAGTTAAGGGACATTTTACAAAAGGAATATTTTTGCTTCGAATATATTCATTTTAGAACTTTTTCCTTAAAGAATATAACCCTAGAGTTATGGGAAATACTCCCGACCCTGTCCTGTATATCTCTCTCTTTTTAACCGACTTCAAAAAAAGGAGGAGGTTTCTCAATTAGACTGTATATATTTTTCAATCCATAGTAACCAAAAAGCGACATTTACGAAAATATCGTATGGTCAAAGAAATTTAAATTCTCCATTAAATATATTGTTAAATAATAATTTATTCTTTATTCTGAACTTCCGTAAAGTCGCTTCTGCTTCTATTGAACAATATATTCATTGAGTTAGGTGTTGTATATTCTGTAAATTCTTGTATACTTATCTCGACACGTGTATCGTGACGTGACGTCGCGTGACGCGATACAAGACTGTTTCCGGCATTATATCATCATGCTCTTAGCGCATACAAACTCACATAACACGTAATGTGAAACACTTCACTCACTCACTGCCTTCACTAATACAAACTGTAAAAGCTTACTTGCTTCGGTAGCATTAGTTCTTAAAATCATCTATAGGTAAAGGTTTTTATACTAATACATAATAAAATGTATGTTTGTGGAGCATCATGGAATTCCAAATATAAATCTTTGGTTTAAATTATCTCGAAACTTTGGTTTAAATTAACGAATAAAGAATATTAGGTATAACTATCTTAAAGTCACAATAAAGACGAAATACTTACATACACAATAAATACAAAACATTTACCAAAATGTCAAAATAAATATTTTCATTTTGTTATTTTTTTTAATTGATAATATCTCCCATTTTCGGCGATCTAGAAGAAACACATACAAAATTATTTAGAGTGATATAGGGCAGGTGTATCATGGAAAATCCAAAAACAGTTGCCTAGCACAACTACTATATAATTATATAGGCAGATAATAATTTCATTGTTCCTGTATCCACAAACGTATCTGTCTGTATACTATACCACTTGAACCAAATTGAAACCATCTTCCAAAAGTAAAAATATCTATATATACCATTTTATTAACAACAATATAATATAATATTAAAAAAATATAACAAATTTATTTAAAGTTTTATTTAATTCTGTTCAAAAAAAATTAAAAATAAAACAAAAATAGTTTACTTGAAAAGGTCGTCAATACTATAAAATATGAACAGTAACCGAAGTATAGTAAAGCGAAGTAAGTGTAGGTTGAGGTGTGACGTATGCGCTAGGGGTGTGTTCACACTGACGGCGTGTTCTAGCAACAGCAGGCGGCGCGCGGCGGGCGGCCGCACATGTGAGCGGATATTGACACGCTAAGTAATGCTTCCTTCCACTAATACCATCTAATTTTATACTGAAACGCTAAATATAAGTATATCTGACAACAATTTGATATGTAAATTCAAGTATTTCAATTCTGTTATTTCAAGGAGGCTTGCAAACAAGCACTTTTGAAATGTAATGTTTAGTTTAGTAGTGCTTGTATGAACGAACCATTTGCTATTTAAAAAATATATGATAATTGTTGTTTATTATTTTAAAAAAAAAAGCCTATTTGAATGCATACTCGTATTTGTCAACAAAATTTTTAATAAAAATTGAGGAATTATTGTATTACTGTCAATTTAGCGTTTCAGTATTCGATACAGGTTTCAATTATGAGAATAAAATTTATTTAATAGTTTTACTAGTGCATTGTGAACAAATACTGTGCATACTGCATATTATACGTGACTATACTTACCTAAAAATAATAAATATAACTTATTTGAACAGGCTGTATGGTCAACGATCTTTGCCTGTATCCTGGAGGCTAAATTAAAAAAAATCTATTCTCAAAATTGTACCCTGATTCTGAAATCGCAATCGCAAACTAATTAAAACTTGTGTTTAATCTAATGGTTTACTTATTATTTAGCAATTTCTCATATTTCATGCATATTTGGACACTTGATCCTGTATATAACGAAGTGATCACTTGCTTGTCATCTCCCATAGACTTACCTATAGCTGAACCTATCTTTTTTTTTTGTCAAAGAGCTAATAGTTACAATTTACTTAATATAAGAGCACGGTAACATACCTTAGAGTTATTCTGCATGAGTCTGTCGCTCACAGTCATTTCATTAACGTAAAATTGAATTATTTAAAATTTAAAAAATATTTTACATAATAATATTGTAACTCCAACGTATATGAAACTTGTGTGGTAGGTACCTATTATTATTATTATGTTTTAATAATTATTATTTTATGTTTGCAGCAACCACAGTACAGGCCAACCAGCGGGTCGGTGCGCCCGACGTCGTCGCAACAGTTCGACGACGTATCAAATTATGATTTTATATAAAAAAATATACAAAAATACCATAAACAAGTGTTTTATTTAACCTTTACAAGTACCACAAACTTATCTGGCCCGGTGAGGGTGTCGAGGACGAATAATTATGTCTTGCAAAATGGCGACCGCCCCGTGAAGATGGTTCCGGTTTTGGCCTCGGGTACAGAAAAGTTTGTGGCTGTAGAGAGAGTATGTAGCACTATACCTCAGTTGCTCTGGATTCTTGCCCTTTTGAGCATAAACCAAAGAGTATATAGTCACATATACGTACGTAAGCGCGTTATCACATGAATCGGACCTAAATAATTTGTTGTAGTCGAGACTACATTTTAAGATTATTAATTAATAATGTAATTGATACTCATAAACCAATAAAATGTTAAAATACAAAATGCTCAAACATTTGGAGGTTATTTTGACCATAGTTCCGTAGTGAAGTCAACGAGGTATTTACGTCTCATAGGGCCAGTTCGAAATAATTTGTAATTATCGTGGCGTAAATTACAGTTTGTTTGTATGCTTGTTACCCAATCATGTAAAAACGGCTGAACGGATTTGAATGCAACTAGGCACTCTGCTATTTTATAAATGTGGATAAACAGATATGTGTGATTGCTGTTTGTTTGTAATGAGATATTTTCATGCGATTTCTAAAAACTATGCTTAGCATGTAAGAAATTTAGGATATTAAAATGAAACCAAAGAATAATTTAAAAATATATTTATATATTTCCTTAAAATTTAATTCATAATATTACAATATATTATCTGTTAATTTAAGTATATCAAGTATATAAAACTACAATATCATCAATCTAGCACCTAAAGCGAAACTCACTATATCTATGTTCCAAAAATATACACGAGAAGATATGTGGCATATATTATCATGAAACATTTAATGCAATTAAAATTATATACTTAGGTAATTCGGTATATATCTATGTATTAAAATATGGCAATACATTTTGGCTGTTTGCAGAATGGGTAAGACCTAATTAGAAACTTGTGGACATTGACATCATCATATATTTCCATGTCATGATGTTAACGAAAGTTAGTGGACATAACTTAATATCTTTTAAATAGATCACAGCGTCTTAAAAGTACGTCTTATAATTAACTAAAAATAAACGATTAATATTAAATATTATTAAATGATACATGATTTATAGCGAATTATACTCGTATGTATCTATCATTGTTAAGGAAATGCTCCAGCAGGCGCCAGAAATATTTAAGCAAAATTCTAATTCGCAAAATTAAATATTCTCTTTCTCAACATGGCAGTGTTATTTCGATATCCGAAACTTGAATAGTATTTTACTACTTGTATCGAAATTCAAACAAATTCCATCGAGATTTCCACTTTTAACTGATGGCAACATTATTTTGTAACAGAGTAAGACATTTATTTTTTATTTTTAACAATAATCCATTTGAAAAATTCCTTAGAATTACTTAATTGCAACTCGTCAAAGACGTATACGATGTAGATAAGTAGACAGTAGATTAATTTTAAATAAATTAAAACCTTTTAAATACAAACTAAAACTAATTTCACTAGTAGTTGGAATCCTGGAGAATTATATGACGCTATCAATTTTATTCAGTAGGTATTCACACACTGGAAAGACCTAAAAAATATACAAGCACACATATTATATTTTTATTATTGTACTTTTAGCTCCGTTTAAAGGGACTACTTTGTGAAATTAAATCTTCCAATGAAGCGACTCACATAACTATGACAGAGCTTCACCCACAGATTCGTTTAATCTATACTTATAATAAATCTGTAGAGAGGTCAATTCTGTACATGAAATATATTTTCAAAATAACTATCAGGGGGTGATTAGTGGTCGATACTGATGCCAAAAATGCAATCAGTAAAATTTTTGTCTGTCTGTCTGTCTCTATGTTCTTTATAGAAACAAAAACTAATCGACGGATTTTAACGAAACTTGGTACAATTATTCTTTATACTCATGGGCAGGTTATAGTATACTTTTCATCACGCTATGACTAATAGCAGCAGAGCAGTGAAGGGAAATGTTGAGAAAATGGGAGAAGATACTCCATTTTTTAAGCTTCCGTCGCCGTCGCGTGGTAGGGTCACGCGGACGAAGTCGCGGGTGTCCGCTAGTCACTAATAAATACTTAAATAAATAAATGCATACACTGATATTAAACATTTTTATGACGAAAGCTACTTCCAAAAACACTGTTACAAACACGTTTCTACAGTATACTTTATACAAAAATGTTTTATTTTTATATTAATTTATAAATTTCTACTTATATAAAAAATAAAATATTGATATCTACATAGTACATAATAAAGTTCATTAAAGTTGGTTAAGCAGAATCAAACTACCATAATCTAACATTGCTATGTAACGCACACCTAGTAAGCCATGTCTGAGGTCCTTTAGGACAGTAAAAAGATTTTTTTTTTAAATTAAGAATATTGGTCATATTTTTCTTAATATGACCAATATTCCCATTAACATCCAATTAGTTAGAGAAACTAAACAACAATAGTGCAGTGGGATCGAACCCAGAACCTATCAGTCCGGCCCCATTGCAAGCTTTAGTATTTGACACAAAGTAAAACATGTCATCATCTCATTTCCTTTTCCTAATTCCCTTAAGTTCATTCCTTCATCTGCTTTAACGCACCTAGTTCACACACTCCGACCATCTCTTTTTTGGGCTTAATCTTATTAAAATAAATCTTATTGAAGGGGTATATCCACTTGTAATTTTATCATTTTTCTGATGACTTTTATTCCTCAACTTTTCTGTCGCTGGCAACACTTTCAGACTTTCTTCCTCATAAGTGTATGTATTTAAATTATTAATACACCACCATGTTTTTCACTCTCTCTTTCTGCGTGCGCATCCATAGAACGCATCTATGCGTACAATCCATAGATGCCACAATGCACTGCTTACCCTGTGTCTCATTATGAGCTTGGACAGGAAATTTTCCATTTCATTTACCTAATATATACCTAATCAAGTCGAATTTATTAATGCAAGTCACTGCCATAAATGCCTTAAGCGTATCTAACTAGTTGTGCATCGTAAATCTGATTTTGACATAAAAATATTGTTATTATATGATAAAAATGCATTAAGTTATTGTAGAACTTAAGTAAGTATTTTAAACCAGCTATGTAATTTAAAAATACATAACCTAAAAATGTACATCGATAAAATTATTAAAATTCATCGATATTGTGATTTATCTGCATGGATAAATTATAAATATTCGACAAACATGCCAGTTGTAATAAAATTATTAAAAAAAAAAAATGCTTAATTTGTACAAAAATAACATACAATTGTATTTTACAGGTAAATTGACAATAAACTTAATGTTGTTAATGTATCCAAAATCGATAGATTATTTTTTTATCTGCTCAATTATTTGTATTAGCAAATTTTCCGCGTTTATAAACCGATTGAGTAGTCTTTTTTTTAAAGAATAGTTGCCTTTTTTTAGATATTACCAACCCCATTTCCCTCCAATTAGTCGGAAAGACGTTATAGGTGGGTATGACAATAGTCCAGTTAGCGGAGGGACGCTTAAATTTACTTATATAATTAGGTTAAAGGAACCCACTTGAAACAATAAAAATGAAAACTGCCACAGCCTTATTTATAAATATGGATTAGGGTTTAAACCTCAAGGTATTAAGTGTCGCACAATTTTTAATATAAATGTGTTTTTCTTTCTTTCAGAGTAAAATGAACCTTATACAGTAGTGATAAGGTCCAGTTTACTTTGAAGGAAATTGAGATTTAAAAGTCAATCTATGTTTATGAATATGAAGGACATGTACGCAGCGAGATTTATTCGGTATACATACAACAATTTTAATTAAGCGTCTAAGATTTTTGTCCTTTTTATGGCGTATAGACAGACAGACTGACCAGAATGAAAATAAAAAAACTTCATCATGTTGCGGATATAAAAGAAATTAATTTCTTCTACTACCAAACTAATAGTCCAGGATCTGGGGAACATTTTTACAATTGATTTTCAAGTTAAGTTAATTTTCCGTGAGTAGCTTCATCTTGATGAGACGCTCAACTTTTTTATTCACAAATTCTTGATTCTGGTAGCTAACTGGGTCACCAGGTAATAAAAATTACCTCGATAGCAATCAATTGTAAAAAATATTCCACGGATCCTATGCTATAAGCACATGTTGCTAAAAAGCAGTTGTGACGCCCCCAATTCTGGTTTGTATTTGTTACTGTTAGACTATTATGTCAATATTGCTACCTCTAATATTGGCAACAAATTTGTACCACATCTGATTCTATAACAAAAATATATTCAGTACATATTCGAGATTTTTGGCGACAAACGAATATTTAATATAATTTACACTACAACATTTATAGTGATTTGTTGTTATATTTGTTGATCGGTGTTTGATGTGTTTGAACGTACCTTAAATTACATATCAATAAATTCATAAAATCACAAAAGTCATTTTGATTTTACATTATGACACTTTCGCTTTGTCACTTTCGCACTTTTCACTTAAACTATCGTCAGTCTTTTTGATGCCGTTCTGGCAGCTGCCGTTTGTATGGGCTATGGATTTTGCGGTAGATTTTTTGGGCATCTCGTGTATTCTCTCTATGAGAGCTAGGAGTATACTGCCGGGTACCCTTTGGTGTTCTTCTACTAAGTTTTCGATTGCATCCGCCACCTGTAAGCATAAAAGAGCTGTTTTAGGCAAATGGTCAATTATTCTCACGTTTCTGTAGCACGATTATAATTGATCGTGTGTTGGTCACTACGCACATGACTTGTATAGTATGCCGCGTGGGTACTGCCGTTTGAATTTTCAGAAACGTGAGAATAATTGACTGTCAATGGCGACCTAAAACAGTGTTTGTTACTATCAAATTATTGATATAACTCGTATAAAATTATATAAAGTTGAAAATTAATCTAACAAAGAAACGTGACAGCCCAATAGACAGGACCTCTGCCGTCGATTCGGGTGAAGGTTCGAATCCGGTCCGGGGCATGCACCTCCCAACTTTTCAGTTGTCTGCATTTTAAGAAATTAAATATCATGTGTCTCAATCGGTGAAGGAAAAACATCGTGAGGAAACCTGCATATCTGAGAATTTTCTTAATTACCTACGTGTGTGAAGTTTGCCAATCCGCATTGGGCCAGCGTGGTGGATTAAGGCTTAACCTCTTTCATTCTGAGAGGATACTCATGCTCAGCAGTGAGCCGAATATGGGATGTTAATGATGAGTAGGTATGGCAAGCTGAATTGTAATTAAGTTATGCAGAGTTGGTTAAACCCCCCCCCCCACACTAGGTAGACCAAAGACATCAAGCGGGTTGCAGGGAGCCGCTGGAATATTGCTTCAGGGATGTTGTGTTTGGAAACCTTACAAGAGGCCTATGTTCAGTAGTTGTCCATCGACTGATGATGATATTTAGAGTTCAAAGAGTTTTCTTCGCACCTTTAGAATTATTGAGACACAAACAGACATATTGTACAGTGTTTACCTTCTTCTGCAACAGCTCGGGCGTCAGCGCGGGGTCGTACGGTATGGCGGGCCCCAGGTGCGTGACGAGCTTGACGGGGAAGCCCCCGTACACCGGCGCGAGCGGCACGCGCGTGGCGGCGTAGATGCGCAGACATATTGTACAGTATTACCTTCTTCTGCAACAGCTCGGGCGTCAGCGCGGGGTCGTACGGTATGGCGGGCCCCAGGTGCGTGACGAGCTTGACGGGGAAGCCCCCGTACACGGGCGCGAGCGGCACGCGCGTGGCGGCGTAGATGCGCAGACATATGCCGCGCAACCAGCCCACCGTGCGGAATGCTTCGCGAACGTTCTGCGTGAACATCGGCACTATGGGCTGTTGGACACAAAAAATAGAACAATTATACCATATAATCGTGTTTTCTAAATAAATAGGGATGATGACAGTTTTTTAAATTGTATATAAATTAATAGTATGCTAATAGTATAGTTTTGTAAAAGGAACAGGGTATCTGCGATCATTACTTTCGGAGCTACAGGGATTTAAAAAGTCAGATTTCCGGCGCTGCCGCGGATCCCTGAAAAACGCCCCATACAACAAAATTGCACGAACTAATGACGTAGGTAATGTAGTGATCGTTAGATTTGTATGGCCGTTTAAACAAAATTACTAATATCTTTGTTATTTCTGCGTTTATGTTTATAGTTCACATATTAAAAAGTGTCACATTTAATGTAAGGAAGCTAAAACTGTATGAATTTTCATCTAATTACAATAAAAGATTTTTAATAGATTTTGAAATGTTATAATCCTATTTATTTCGCAAATATCCAGACAATCTTTGCTTTTTATATATTACTTAGTTGACTATGACCTTATTTACCCGAATGTATCATAAAAATCAATATATTCTAACCTAGTCATCATCCCCATTCTGAAATATATCCTGAAATATTTCCTTTCTGACTGTTGACTCACCACTTTAGCTTCCAAAGCGACTTTGGCGAACCCAATCCTGGACTTCCAGTTGAGCCTGTAGTAGTGGTCTCCGAACTGCGCCTCGTACACGCCTCCGGGGGAGATGGCCAGCGGGTTGCCCGCTCGGAGCACCCCGGCGCACGTCTGCACCGTGCCCGGGATCACGCACAACCCTTCCAGGAGCGCCGCCCACCCTGCAGTAATATTATATTTTAATGACATACAAGCCATGACTTCCAAAATTCAAAATTCATTTATTTCAAGTAGGCTCAGTTTACAAGCACTTTTGATACGTCAGTTGACTATTTGTAAAGATTTTATCACCGACCGGTTCGGAAGGCAGGTTCTGCTGAGAAGAAACCGGCAAGAACCTCAACAGTTGCTCTTTTAAAAAAAAATCCATGTAAGTTTGTCTACTTAACGCTTTCTCATTTTATCCCATAGCTACGAATAAGCGATATACAGGCATAACTATGCCATCCAAACCCCGCAGTGAATTCTTTGGATGAGCCCCAGACAAATCGTCACATTTTAATTTTAGGTTGCTTCTGGGTTCACAACTGGCCATATTTGAGCCATAGTCGTGGCATTTTTTTAGCATTGCCAACCAACAGTTATGCCACTAGTGTGCATCTTTACGGCAGCTGCTACATCGATTTATCTACGCACGAGAAGTTTTCGAAGAGAACTTTCTAACGCTTGTAGTGCCTGTGCGTTATTCTAAGCGAGAATAACTTCTTTTTTCTGCGCATTTTAGAAAAGGGGTCTCTAACCCAAAATAATTTATGGAGCCTTCGTCCCAGTGGTGCCACTCACCGGGTATCTTGAAGAGGAACCGGTCCGCCACCGTGTGTATCAGCCGCCGCTTGAAGAGCAGCATGCGCGCCGTGAAGTAGTACATGTCAATGGGCAGCGCGCCGTGGTAGTAGATCAGCAGGAACGGCCCGTCCGGTATGTTCTCGAAGCCTCGTATGTCGTAGCCTGCCCGACAATGTTAAAATGAGAAATACTAGCTTGTCGGAATTGTCAGTTACAATCAGCTGTTTATGTTTGTTAGATAGGTAAGCTTCTATTTGCACCTGCGCTTTTCATGGTACATAATAATTACTGGAACAAAACTTGGCTCACTTGTAACAAAGAAATCCACCCGCTATACATAGAAACATTTCAAACATCAGGCCACACTAGGGACGCATCTTGGAATAGGTACGCTGTCTCGCACCCTCAAGAGTGGATTAGCTCTTGTGCCCGTCATACTGGCAACCATATTTTGACAGTATTTTGTGGGAGATAACAAAGACACCGCAGACGTAGGCAAACTACATAAAATTGAACATTTTTTATACGTGCTCGTCTGCTGAACACCAAAGATACGGTGAAACACAAACGTCTGCCTAGAAAGTGCCTATTTGCGTGCGAATGAGGAATCAAACTAATCAGTACGAGTTCGAGGGATATTGTACACTTATCAGTGCAGATATCTGCGATGGCTAGCAGTCATTTTATATATCAACATCATCATATCAGCCGTTGGAAGTTCACTGCAGGTCACAGGCCTGGTATTGGTACTTCCAAACATATTTTTACGGTCCATCACAAAGTTTTGCCCAGTACTGACCATGGACAGGGCCAGCCCGTCCATACGGCGAACGGATCAGTCGCTCCAGGCGCCAAATTCTAGAGGGCGCCTAAATGGCAAAGAAAAATAAAAGAAAATCCTTTTTTTCGATTGTCTAAATTTTAAGCGAAGTGATTAACGAGGCGCACGCGAGTAGAGTGCGCGGGTGCCATCGCTTCGCCATCCGGTGTCCGGGAGTATATGATTATAGAAGTTATCGATATTCATTTACTTCTAAAATCCCAGTCGTCTGATTTTCAATTGATCACTCCAGAGTATGGTTGAGGTCTTTGTTAAGAACAAACAGGAGAGGCGCCATAATTGGATCTCGCTCCATTCTAAAATTTACTTCGGGCCGGCGCTGACCACGGACATGCGGGTTGGTCAGCGCAGAGCTAGATTTCTCGCGCCGGTGTCGATGCTACCTGACACCTGCCTTAGGCATTTCATAATCTAGCCATTTTATATGTAGAGTGGTGAAATATAAACATTACATTACCGTGCCACAGCCAGCCGTGTGCGTCCCACAGCGCGCACACAGCGAGCCGCGCTGCGTGTCTCCAGTCACTGTGCACGCCATCTACTATCCGTAACCTGAAACAATTCATCAATTTAACACTAACAATAATTACAAGGAATCGCAGTCCACTCAGAGGCACTGAACAAGCACACTCGACTAAACCAAGATGCCTCAGAAAGGGGCTGGAAGATATCACCGGGGGAGCAACTTCCCCAAATCTTAGATACTCAGGAAAGCTTCGAGGGACGTTCCCCCGTCCGACTCGCTCAGGATGAGATAACCTCGTCGTTGTCAACTCATATTTGGCTAACTGCTGAGCTCGAGTCTCCTCTCAGAATGAGAGAGGTTAGGCCAAATCCACCACGCTGGCCCAATGCGGATTGGCACACTTCACACAGAGGTCATAGCCACTGGGCTATCACGGCTCAATGAAAACCAATACGGATACGGTAAATGTCCCTGCACTTATATCATTGATAACATTTGCAAAACAACTAATTGTAATTTTCCGTAAACATAACTTTATCAATAATATATCAAAGACAAATCTAATAAGCAACAGTAATAGAAAACATTATAATAACGACATATCACAGAATACTAACAACTTGTTTAAAAGTTCCATATTTCTTAAATATACGCACACAAAATATAAGACACCTCGCGTCACATTAGGGTGCCCAAATCAGTAATAACAAATATTGCCAATTTAAGTACTGTTAAGTTGCCTCTAAGGATATCCTATTGCCGTATTGGTACGTAAGGTTACGACATAGCCATTGTCATTGAGGTAGAAAATATATTTTTTTCAATATTCTATAATCACAACCTATTAATAAACTACTAAGTGAATGCTAAAAAAACCTTGTTTGTTATGTCTAAATGTTATACCTACTCGGTTACAGAAAAAAGTTATCAAACCCACCGCTCCAGACTGATCCGGATCAATTAATTAATTTATACATTTTTTTACATTTTAATTGGACTGTAAATTATATTTCTTAATAATGTCATTAAGATTATTCATGCAGTGAGAACATGATTCATTACGATGTTTTAGGGTTCCGCACATCAATAAACGGAACACTTGTATGATCACTTTGTCTTTGCGTGACTGTTTCTCACAAACCCCGCTAGAGCCATGCATTTTAACAAAAGTAGCATTTATATTGCTCAGTAACCTCCTCTATCTCCTGTTAAAATCCGTTCAGCCGTCCGAGAGATTAGCCCAGACAAACAGACAGACAAACAAAAATTTTAAAAACGTTTGGTTATTGTTTTAGTATACTGTTTAAATAGCTATAAACACTTGATACAATACAGTTACATATTAAAGGGGCAAAGTTTGTGGTATTGCAGGGGTAATCTCTGGATTTACTGTATTGATTTTGAAAATTCCTTTACCACTTGAAAGTCATGTTATTGGTGTGTGTGGCTATATTTAATCCCCATATTCTTATGGTAATAAAAACTACGCTGGTGGCGTCGGCTATTTTAATATGTATTGATAGTTTTAGATTTACGACAATGAATTATTTGTACGGAACCCTCAGTGGGCGAGTCGGATTCCGCACTTATCTGGTTTTTATTAATATAATTCTTTAATTTCATCATTAAATCTCTATACTCATCAAACAACTTTAATAGGACGTTGCCTACAATATCTAAGGACACTGAAGCGTGTTTTCTTCGGCGCTTTTGATAAGATTTTTAATTAGCGCTATAATGATTATGTTATATCATTATCAAAGAATTGTTTTTGCTAATCCTAGAAATATTCGTTTTAATTGGGTATATTGGTGTTACACATAAGAAATGTATAACCGGGAAAGGAAGCTTTTTGTAGACTAATAAAATATTATAGACCGAGTGCCTACTGCCTGCAATAGTCAGACATATTTATTACTAGCCGACGCCCGCGACTTCGTTCGCGTGAATCTCGATGTAAACTTTCAACTACCCCTATCCTACCCCTACCCCTACCCTACTATCCTACTCCTACCTACCCCTACC